>NC_136954.1:36716325-36853825 GCF_032717465.1 Coenobita brevimanus
TATCTTCCTGCACCACCATCCATCTATCTTCCTGCACCACCATCCATCTATCTTCCTGCACCACCATCCATCTTCCTAAACCACCCACCATCTACCAACCACCTGCACCATTCACCCACCCACCCACCTGGACCACCTACCCACCTTAATCGCCCATCCACCTGCATTACCCACCGAAAAACACCACCCACCTGCACCACAGATCATCCCAACCACCTACACTACAACCTATCCCCCAACATCACCCATCCACCTACACCACCCATCCACCTACACAACCCACCCACCTGCGTGCACCACCCATCCACCAGCACCACCCATCCACCTGCACCACCCACATCAACCTGCATCACCCATCTACCTGCATCACCCACATCAACCTGCATCACCCATCTACCTGCACCACCCATCTACCTGCATCACCCATCTACCTGCATCACCCACCTGCAGCACTCACCCACCTGCAGCACTCACCCACCCACCCATCCGCCTGCACCACCCACCTTCCACCTGCACCACCCACCTTCCACCTGCACCACCCAGCATCCACCTGCACCACCCACCCACCTACTTGCCCCAGCATCCATCCACCCACCTGCATTACCCATCTGCACTGCCCACCACCCACCCACCTGCATTACCCACCTGCATTACCCACTTGCATTGCCCACCACCCACCCACCTGTACCACCCACTCACCTGTACCACCCACCCACCTGTACCACCCACCCATTTCCACCCACCTGCACCACCCACCCACTTCCACCTGCATCAGCCATCTACCTACACCACCCATCCAAGTGCACAACCCATTCACCTACACCACCCATCCACATGCCCCACACACCTGCCTGTCCCACCCACCAGCCTGTCCCACCCACCAGCCAGTACAACCCATCTGCCTGCACCACCCACCCACCCACCCACCAACCTGCACCATCCACCCACCTGCACCATCCTTCCACTTCTACCACCCATCCATCTGCAACAGCCATCAATTTGCACCATCCACCAACGTACACCACCCACCAACGTACACCACCCACCCACCTGCACAACCTATCCACCTAGCACACCCATCCACCTACAGCACCCATCCACCTGCCCCTCAGCCTGCCTGCACCACCCCCTCACCTGCACCACCCACTTGCCTACACCACCCATACATCTGCATCACCCGCCATCCACCTGGACCACCCACCCACCCACCCACCTGCACCACTCACCCACCCACCCACCTGCACCACTCACCCACCCACCCACCTGCACCACTCACCCACCTGCACCACCCACCCACCTGCACCACCCACCTGTCCACCTACCCACTCAACCACCCACCTCCACCACCCATCATCTACCTACACCACCACCCATTCACCTGCACTACCCAGCATCCACCTGCATCACCCAGCATCCACCTGCACCACTCACCCACTTTTACCACCTACCCACTTTCACCACCTACCCACTTGCATCACCCACCTGGACTGTCCACCACCCACCTACCTGCATCACCCACCTGCACTGTCCACCACCCACCTACCTGCATCACCCACCCTTCCACCCACTTGCACCACCTACCCACTTCCACCACCCACCCTCCTGCATCAGTAATCTGCATGCACTACCCACCCACCTACACCACCCATTCAACTCCACAACCCATCCACCTACACCACCCATCCACATGGCCCACCCTGCCTGTCCCACCCACCCACCTGCCTACACCACCCATCTACCTGCACCACCCACCATCCACCTGGACCACTCACACACCCACCCACCTGCACTGCCCACAGCCTACCCACCTGGACCACTCACACACCCACCCACCTGCACTGCCCACAGCCTACCTACCTGGACCACTCACACACCCACCCACCTGCACTGCCCACAGCCTACCCACCTGGACCACTCACACACCCACCCACCTGCACCATCCTCCCACTTCTACCACCCACCCACCTGCAGCAGCCATCTATTTGCACTACCCACCCACGTACACAACCCATCCACCTCCCCCCCCCCTGCCTGCACTACCCACTTGCTAACACCACCCATCCACCTGCACCACCCACCATCCACCTGCACCACCCACCATCCACCTGCACCACCCACCATCCACCTGCACCACCTACCCACCTGCACCATCCACCCACCTGCACCATCCACCCACCTGCACCATCCACCCACCTGCACCATCCACCCACCCGCATCATCCACCCACCCGCATCATCCACCCTCCTGTACCTCTCACTCACCCACCTTCTTGCACCACTCACCCACCCACCCACCTGCACCATCCATCCACCTGCACCACCCAACTGCCTGCATCACCCATCCACGTACACCACCATCCATCCACCTGCACCACCACCCATCCACCTGCAACACCCACCCAACCACCCACCCACATGGACCATACAACCACCTCCATCACCCATCCACTTCCATCACCCATCCACCTGCATTCCCCACCCACCTACACCACCCATCCACTTACACCACCCACCTGTCTGACCAACCACCTCCCTCCACCACCCACCCGCGAGCACCACCCATCCACCTGCACCACCCATCTGCCAGCACCACCCATCCACCTGCACCCACCATTCCCACCCACCTGCACCAGCCATTCACCTGTACATCCACCATGCATCTGCACCACCCGCCATCCATCTGCACCACCCGCCATCCACCCTCACTACCCATCCACCTTAATCACCTATCCACCTGCACCACCCACCACCCTCCTGCACGAACCATACACCCTCCTGCATGAACCACCCGTCCACAAATCCAGACATCCACCCACCTGCACCAGCAACCAGCCTGCACCACCGACCCACCAGCATTACCCACCCACCTGCACCGTCCACCCACCTGCACCACCCACCATCCACCTTCATTCACCACCCATCCACCTTCACCACCCACCCACCTTCACCACCCATCCACTTGCACCACCCTCCGACCCACCTGCACCACCCACTGATCCACCTGCACCACCCACTGATCCACCTGCACCACCCACTGACCCATCAGCACCATCCACCTGCACCAGCCACCATCCACCCACCACCACCTGCATCACCCACCACCCACCCACCTGCATCACCCACCCTTCCACTGACCTGCAATACTTACCCACCCATCCACCTGCACCACCCATCCACTTGCGCCACCACCTGCACCTGCACCATCACCCAGCCACCTTCTTCACCACCACCCATCCATTTACAGCACCCACCATCCACCTGTTCCGCCCACCTAGCCACCCACCCACCTGGACCACACATCCACTTCCACCACCCACCCACCTGCACAACCCAGATGCCTACACCACCTATCCACCTTCACCACCCACCCGTCTGACCATCCCCCTGCCTCCACCCCCCTGCCTCCACCCCCCTGCCTCCACCCCCCTGCCTTCACCCCCCTCCACTCCGTGAGCACCATCCGTCCACCTGCACCACCCACCACGTGTACACCACCTTCACCTGTACATCATCCACCTTCACCACCCACCATCCACCTGCACCACCCACCATCCACTTGCACCATCCACCTGCACCACCCACCATCCACCTGTACATCAACCATCCATCTGCATCACTCACTCACCTGCACAACCTGCACCACTCACCTGCACAACCTGCACCGCCCCCCAACCACCTGCACCATCTGCAACACCCACCCACCCACCTACACCACCCATCATCCAGCTGCATCAGCCACCCAGCCACCCACACGCCTGCACCAGTCACTCACCTGCACTACCCACCTGCCCATTCACCCACCCACTTGTACCACCCACCCACTTGTACCACCCACCCACTTGTACCACTCACCATCCACTTGTACCACTCACCATCCACTTGTACCACTCACCATCCACTTGTACCACTCACCATCCACTTGCATTACCACCCATCCACCTGCACCAGCCACTCACCTGCACTACACACCTGCCCACACACCCACCCACTTGTACCACCCACCCACTTGTACCACCCACCCACTTGTACCACCCACCATCCACTTGCATCACCGCCCATCCACCTTTACCACTCACCATCCACCTTTACCACTCACCATCCACCTTTACCACTCACTATCCACCTTTACCACTCACCATCCACCTTTACCACTCACCATCCACCCACCTTTACCACCCACCATCCACCCACCTTTACCACCCACCATCCACCCACCTTTACCACCCACCATCCACCCACCTGCATCACCACCCATCCACCTACACCACCCACCTACACCACCCACCATCCACTTGCACCACCCACCATCCACCTGCACCACCCACCATCCACCTGCACCACCCACCATCCACCTGCACCACTACCCATCCATCTGCACCACCCACCCATCCACCTGCATAACCACCCACCCACCTACACCACCACCTTCGTGCACAACCACCCATCCACCTGCACCACCACCCATCCACCTGCACCACCCATCGACTTAACACCATTTCATCTGCAGTACTTTCCCACCTGCACCACCCATCGACTTAACACCATTTCATCTGCAGTACTTTCCCACCCACACCACCCACTTCAGTAACCCTTCCCATGTTGATTGTAAACCTAGAAATCATTACACTGTATACGCTTGGTATGCGGGGGCTCTACGGACCTTCCCCCTGGAGTAGATCTGGATTATCACTGAGCTCATTCTGCCTTAAACCCAATTGGGCCGGAGGTTTACTCTGCAGAGTTTCATTTTACCTGGAAAAAAAAAGTTGAGAGGATGGACACACACACACACACACACACACACACACACACACACACACACACACACACACACACACACACACACACACACACACACACACACACACACACGCACACACACACGCACACACACACGCACACACACACACACACAGTGAGAGAGAGGGAGGATATACATACATACCTGTAGACATATAAAGTGTCATAGTCTCACCCCTTAACATGTACTCAACTCATGGCCGCTGCTGCCATTAAATAAGGTACTTCTACTCCTTCCACTCGCCTTAAACCTTTCACTCTCTTTTTAGCTCAGCCTGTCCGACGCAATGAAGGCCAAAGCTCGAATGTCCATCACAGGAGGGAAGGATTTAGACAACGGACGAGTGAGCACACAGGTTTAATATCAATTTTTTACTCAACCATTTTCCAGTAGAATTTTTTTAAAGGCTCCTCTTTGTGTGGATCATTTAGCTAATAGTTTTTTGAAGTAGATGTTGGGGTTTGTGCTTACATTGGTGTCTGTTTTGTGTTTAGATATGCTTGTGTTTATTTAGATGTTTGTTTTTATTTGTGTTCGTGTGTAGAGTGAACGTCTGTGTGTTTGTTTCAGATCTCTGTGTTAAGGTGTGTTTATTCGTTCTGCCCTAGATGTGTTTGTGCGTGGATGTGGTAATTTTCAGAATTTCTGTGCTAAGTGTCGTTCTTATGCTTAGATGGGTTTTATGCTGAGTTATTTGGGCTTAGACTTGCTTGTTTGTGCCTAGTTTGTTTGTACTTAGTTATATATTTGTAATTGAGTGTTAGACTATGCCAGTTATTACTTTGCATATTGTTGTAATGATTTTTTTTTTTTTTTTTTTTTACTATTGTTCTTTCCTATGATCCTTTTTAAAATTTTGGTATTGCAATCACCAGACTAATTTATCAATTGTTGCATGAAACTTTAGTGGTGAAGCGTTTAATGATGGGTATATCTAATTCCTTCACCCTCTATTTTGAGTACCATTTATTTTGTAGCATCTTCTACTTTGCGCTTTATTTTCGCTGGAATTTTTTTATCGCCAAAATATCGATATAGATGGCTTCAGTAAACAAAAAGAGGGTATTTAAGTGTAATCTGCAGAATAACTCGGTAAGACAGAGCTATTATGAGTCACCAAAGACAGAATACGACTTTGATTGTCACATACAGTGTATCGAATTTCTGGTCAGGAGTCTAACGCGGAGAATGATCCCGGATGTGCATGCAGTGGAAATTAGGCCAGGGAGAGAGAGAGAGAGAGAGAGAGCAGCTTCCCACCCCAACCAAGCAGCCTCCCAGCCCAGCTCAACAGCCTCCCAGCCAAGCCCAGTTGAGCCCAGCAGACTCCCAGCCAAGCCCAGTTGAGCCCAGCAGACTCCCAGCCAAGCCCAGCTCAGCCAAGCCCAGCAGCCTCCCAGCCCAGTTCAGCTCAGCTCAGCAGCCTCCCAGTCAAGCCAAGCCCAGCAGCCTCCCAGCCCAGTTCAGCTCAGCTCAGCAGCCTCCCAGTCAAGCCCAGCTCAGCTCAGCAGTCTCCAAGTCAAGCCAAGCTCAGCTCAGCAGCCTCCAAGTCAAGCCCAGCTCAGCTCAGCAGCCTCCAAGTCAAGCCCAGCTCAGCTCACCAGCCTCCCAGCCAAGCTAAACCCAGCCCAACCAGCCCTGCTCAGCAGTCTCCAAGCCAAGCCAAGCTCAGCAGTCTCCAAGCCAAGCCAAGCTCAGCTTAGGAGCCTCCCAGCTCAGCTCAGCCCAGCCCAGCTCAGCAGCCTCCCAGCCAAACCAAGCTCAGCTCAGCATCCTGCCAGCCAAGCTAAGCCCAGCCCAGCCCAGCCCTGCTCAGCAGTCTCCAAGCCACGCCAAGCCAAGCTCAGCAGCCTCCCAGCCAAGCACAGCCCAGCAGCCTCCCAGCCCAGAACAGTAGTCTCGTAGCCAAATCCAACCAAGCCAAGCAGCCTCCCAGCCTAGCCCAGCCCAGCCTGGCCCACCAGCTGCCTAACCTGGCCCAGTAGCCCCCCAGCCCTGCCCTGCCCTTCCTGAACCAGCAGCCCCCCAGCCCAGCTTTGTCCTGCAGCCGCCCAGCCCAGCTCAGCAATGCCCAGGAGCCTCCTAGCCCAGCCCAGCGCATTGCTGCCCAGGAGCTGTCTAGCCCAGCCCAGCCTAGTGGTCTCCCAGCCCAGCCCAGCTTAACAGCCTCCCAGCCAAGCCGAGCCCAGCAGCACAGTTCAGCAGCTTCCCAGCCCAGAATAGCACAGCCCAGCCCAGTCCAGCAGCCCTCCAGCTGAAAACAACACACCCCAGCAGACTCCCATTCATACCCATCCCAGCAGCCTCCCATTCATACCCACCCCAGCAGCCTCCCATTCATACCCACCCCAGCAGCCTCCCATTCATACCCACCCTAGCAGCCTCCCATTCATACCCACCCTAGCAGCCTCCCATTCATACCCACCCCAGCAGCCTCCCATTCATACCCACCCCAGCAGCCTCCCATTCATACCCACCCCAGCAGCCTCCCATTCATACCCACCCCAGCAGCCTCCCATTCACACCCACCCCAGCAGCCTCCCATTCATACCCACCCCAGCAGCCTCCCATTCATACCCACCCCAGCAGCCTCCCATTCATACCCACCCCAGCAGCCTCCCATTCATACCCATCCTAGCAGCCTCCCATTCATACCCATCCTAGCAGCCTCCCATTCATACCCATCCTAGCAGCCTCTCATTCGAACCTACCCCAGCAG
Source organism: Coenobita brevimanus (assembly GCF_032717465.1). Lineage (NCBI taxonomy): Eukaryota > Metazoa > Arthropoda > Malacostraca > Decapoda > Coenobitidae > Coenobita > Coenobita brevimanus. Next base: position 36,723,845 of record NC_136954.1, read on the forward strand.
CCTCCCATTCGAACCTACCCCAGCAGCCTCCCATTCGAACCTACCCCAGCAGCCTCCCATTCGAACCTACCCCAGCAGCCTCCCATTCATACCCACCCTAGCAGCCTCCCATTCATACCCACCCCAGCAGCCTCCCATTCATACCCATCCCAGCAGCCTCCCATTCATACCCACTCCGGCGGCCTCCCATTCATACCCACCCCGGCGGCCTCCCATTCATACCCACCCCGGCGGCCTCCCATTCATACCCACCTCAGCAGCCTCCCATTCATACCCACCCCGGCGGCCTCCCATTCATACCCACCCCGGCGACCTCCCATTCATACCCACCCCGGCAGCCTCCCATTCATACCCACCCCAGCAGCCTCCCATTCATACCAACCCCAACAGCCTCCCATTCATACCCACCCCGGCGGCCTCCCATTCATACCCACCCCGGCGGCCTCCCATTCATACCCACCCCAGCAGCCTCCCATTCATACCCATCCCAGCACTCTCCCATTCATACCCACCCCAGCGGCCTCCCATTCATACCCACCCCAGCAGCCTCCCATTCATACCCACCCCAGTGGCCTCCCATCCCAGCCCTGTCCAGCAGCCGCCTAACATGGCCCAGTAGTCACCCAGCCCTGCCCTGCCCTGCCTGGTCCAACTACCTTCCAGGCCTGCCCTGCTCAGTCCAATCCAGCCCAGCATCAGCCCAACCCAGCCCAGCATCAACCCAGGTCTACCTGGCCAGCCCAGTCCAGCCCAGCATCCACCCAGGCCTGCTCGATTCAGCAGCTGCTTAGGCCTGCCTTGCCTTGCCAGTTCCAGCAGCCCTTCAGGCCTGGCCTGGCCTGCACTGCTGTGACCAGCCCAACAACCACTCAGTCCTGCCCTGCCGAGCCTGGACCAGTAGTTGCCTGGTCCAGTGGCTGCCTCGCCCTGTCCTTCCCTACCCTGCCCAACCCGGCCCAGCAGTCGCCTGCCCATGTCTGCCTAGCAGCCGCCCAGCCCTGCCCTGCTCTGCCCACCCTGGCCCAGCAGCTGCCCAGCCATGCCCTGCTCTGCCCACCCTGGTCCAGTAGCTGCCCAGCCCTGCCCTGCTTTGCCCACCCTGGCTCAGCAGCTGCCCAGCCCTGCCTTCCTCTGTCCACCCTGGCCCAGCAGCACCCAAGCCCCGCCCTGCTCTGCCCAGCCCGGCCCAGCAGCATCCCAACCTGGCTCAGTTGCCACCTAGTCCGGTCCAGCAGCCATCTAGCCAGGGTTGGCAAAAAAAATCACTTTATTTGAAAATGCCCAACCCACCTGGGTTTTTTCAGTTTTTTCACAATATACCTCCCCCCCCAAAAAAAAAAGGAACAGGTGTGTTTTTGAAAGTACCATAAAACAAATAAAATAATAATGTTTATACCTAATTATGGACAGCCCAATTAAATTATAATTTTACACAATGAGTTGAATGAGGGGGATGATCATGTTTTGACTTATTTGTCTCTTACCCCTGGGCTGCCTGCTACACTGTAAAACATGTTTCAAAATGAGGGCACACCTTATGAGTTGACAGATCAGTGCACACTAAACAGCAGTAGGAAAAGGACTCATTTCCTTTGCTGCTACAACACAGTAGTAGAAGGACTCATTTCCTTTGCTGCTACAACACAGTAGTAGTAGAAGGACTAATTTCCTTTGCTGCTACAACACAGTAGTAGGAGAAGGACTCATTTCCTTTGCTGCCAGAACACAGTAGTAAGAGGACTCATTTCCATTGCTGCTACAACACAGTAGTAGGAGAAGGACTCATTTCCTTTGCTGCCACAACACAGTAGTAGGAGGACTCATTTCCATTGCTGCTACAACACAGTAGTAGGAGAAGGACTCATTTCCTTTGCTGCCACAACACAGTAGTAGGAAGACTCATTTCCTTTGCTGCTACAACACAGTAGTAGGAGGACACATTTCCTTTGCTGCTACAACTTTCTTTGGTAATTTTACACTTACACTTCCCATTCTTCTTACAAGTGACAAATCACATCCATAAGTGAATGTACACATCATCTTAACAGTAATAACAGCCTTGGGGTAACAAATCTATCTAACAGACTGGTATTCAAAAAGTAGCAATGTTTATAATAAATTTCTTTAGATGATTGAGATTTGGTAGTAAGAGACAAGCTAACCTGGCATAGGCCTAACCTAAGTACTGATTATATAACAAATTTACCCAAATCATTACTAAGCAAAAACCGTATCTGTCAAAAACAAACTGGTAATCCCAAAGGGTTACAAAATTTGCTATTGCCGGATATAAAGTTTTTCACAGGAAAACTGCCTGAGGAAATTTACATTTAATTCAAACTACAGTATTAAGATGTGTTTTCCCCAACTTTAAGCACAGTTATCCATGTTTACATTCATTTATGGAAATAATGTTTGTGCTAAGGTACTAATGGCTGCCCATATTACACTAAATTTGTGATTAAACACATTATTTGAAAAAAAAAAAAAAAAAAAAGTGGGTAAATTTTTTTTTTTTTTTTTTTTTAAGTGGGTTTTATTGAAAAAACCCAGGTGGGCAAAACAGGGTCACTCACTTTGGTGCCAACCCTGCATCTAGCCTGGTCCAGCAGCCGCCTTGCCCTGCTCAGCCCTGCCCTGCCCTTCCCTGCCCAGTCCAGCCCAGCCCAGTAGCTGCACAGGCTTGCCCAGCCCTGCAACAGCTCAGGCCTGCTCTCCCCTGCCCAGCCTAGCAGCCTTCCAGCCGACCCTAACACAGCCTAGCAGCCTCCCAGCCAAACCCAAAGTCCAGCATTCTCCCATTCAAATCCAGCCCAATCCAAGTAAGCTCAGCAGTCTCCCAGCCCAGCCCAGCGGTTGCCTAACCTGGCCCACTAGCTGCCCAGCATTTCCCTGCCCTGCCTGGCCCAACAACCACCCTGGCTGGCCTTGACCAACCCAACCCAACCCAGCCCAGCATCTGCCTATGCCTCCTTGGCTCAGCAACTCCTCAGGCTTGCCTTGCCCTTCCCATTCCAGCAACCATCCAGGCCTGGCCTGCCCTGCCATGCCCAGCTCAACAGCTATCCAGTCCTGACCTCTCCTACCCTGCTTTGCCTAGCCTGGCTGAGTAGCTGCCAAGTCCAGCCTGGCCGAGCAGCCTACTAGCCCTGTCCAACACTGCCCAGCCCACTAGCCCTGTCCAACACTGCCCAGCCCTGTCCTGCCCAACCAGGCCCAGCAGTTGCCTAGCTGCCCTGCCCAGCCCAGCGCAGCAGCCACCCAACCCTGCCCTGCTCTGCCCACCCTGGTCCAGCAGCTGCCCAGCCATTCCATTCTCTGCCTGTCCTGGCCTAGCAGCCGCCCTGCCCTGCCCTGCCCTGCCCTGCCCTGCCCAGCAGCCACCCAGGCCTGCATGCCTCAACCGCTCAGGCCTGCTTTCCCCTGCCCAGCCCAGCAACCGCCCAGCCTAGCAACCGCCCAGCCCTGCCAACCAGCCGCCCAGCCCCGCCCGGCCCAATGTCTACCCAACCCACAACTGAGCAAGGCAGGCCTCAGCAAGGCAGGCCTCAGCAAGGCAGGCCTCAGCAAGGCAGGCCTCAGCAAGGCAGGCCTCAGCAAGGCAGGCCTCAGCAAGGCAGGCCTCAGCAAGGCAGGGCAGGGCAGGACAGGACAGGACAGGACAGGACAGGACAGGGCAAGAAAGCCTGGGCAGGGTAGGGCAGGGAAGGCCTGGGCAGGGTAGGGCAGGGAAGGCCTGGGCAGGGCATTGCAAGTCTGGGCATGGTAGGGCAGACCTGGGCTGCGCATGGCAGGGCAGGTCTGGTTTGAGCAGGGCAGGGCAGGACAGGTCTGGTCTGAGCAGGGCAGGCCTGGGTAGGGCAGGACAGTGCAGGCCCGGGCTGGGCTGGGCAGACTGGGGTATGGCAGGCCTAGCCTGGACAGGACAGGTCTGAGCAGGGCAGGGCCGGCCTGGGCAGGACAATGCAGGCCTGGGTAGGGCAAGGCATGTATGGTCTGAGCAGGGCATGGCAGGTCTGGTCTGAGCAGGGCAGGACAGGTTTGGTCTGATCAGGTCAGGGCAGGGCAGATTTGGGTTGGGTAGGGCAGGGCACACCTGGTCTGAGCAGGGCAGGGTAGGCCAGGCCCAAGTAGGGCAATACAGGCCTGGGCAGGGCAGGGCAGACCTGGGCAGGGCAGGGCAAACCTGGGCAGGCTCAGGTAGGGCAGGGCAGGTCTGGCCTGGCCTCGGCAGGGCAGGGCAGGCCTGGGCTTTGCAGGCCAAGGCAGGTCTTGATAGGGCAAGGCAGGACAGGTCTGGGCAGCGTATGGCAGGTTTGGGCAGGGCAGGGCAGGCCCAGGCAGGGAAGGGCAAGTCCAGGCAGGGTAGGCGGGGCCGGGCAGAGTAGGGGATTCCTGGGCAGGGCCAGGGAGGGCAGACCTGGGTAGGGCTGGGCAGCCTTGGACAGGGTTGGGCTGAACAGGGCCAGGCAGGGCAGACCTGGGTAGGGCTGGGCAGCCTTGGACAGGGTTGGGCTGAACAGGGCAAGGCAGGGCAGGGCATACTGTACCTGGGCTGGGCAGGGAAGGGTAGAGCAGGGCAGACCTGGGCTGGGTAGGGTAGGGCAGACTTGGGCTGGGCATGGCAGGGCAGACCTGAGCTTTGCAGACCAGGGCTGGGAAGGGCAAGGCAGAATTAGGCTGGGCAGGGCAAGGCATACCTGGACTGGGTAGGGCAAGGCACACCTCGACTGCGCAGGGCTGGGCAGGGCAGGGCAGGCCTGGGCTGGTCAGGGTAGGCCTGGACATGGCAAGGCAGGTCTTAGTAGAGCAGGGCAGGCCTGTGCTGGGCAAGGCAGCTCTGGGAAGGACAGGAAAGGGCAAGCCCAGGCAGGCCACAGCAGGCAGGCCCAGGCGGGGCAATGCAGGCCTGGGCAGGGCAGGGCTGGACTGGGCTGAATAGAACAAGGCAGGGCAGGGTAAAGCAGGCAGGGCAGGCCTGGGGTGGGCAGGGCATGATATACTATACCTGGGCTGGGCAGACCAGGACTACGCAGACCTGGGCTTTGCAGACCAGGACAAAGCAGACCTGGACTGGGCAGGGCAGGGCAGACCTGGACTGAACAGGGCAGGGCAGACCTGGACTGGGCAGGGCAGGGCAGACCTGGACTGGGCAGGGCAGGGCAGACCTGGACTGGGCAGGGCAGGGCAGACCAGGGTTGGGCAGGGCAGGGCAGGGGAGGCCCAGAAGGGCAGGGCAGGGCAGACCTGGGTAGGGCTGGGCAGGGTAGGGCTGGGCTGGGCTGAACAGGGCAAGGCAGGGCAGGGCAGGACAGGCCTGAGGTGGGTAGGGCAGGGCATACTGTACCTAGGCTGGGCAGGGAAGGGCAGACCTGGGCTGGGTAGGGCAGTGCATACCCGGACTGGGCAGGGCAGGGCTGAGCAGACCTGGGCAGGGCGGGGCTGGGCTGGGTAGGCTTGGGCAGGGGAGGCCCGGCAGGGCAGGCCCAGGCAGGGCGGGGCAGGCCAATGCAGGGCTGGGCTGCGCAGACTGGGGCAGGGTAGGCCCAGGTAGACCAGAACAGGGCAGGGCAGGACAGGCCTAGGGTGGGCAGGGCAGGGCATACTGTACCTGGGCCGGGCAGGGAAGGGCAGACCTGGGCAGAGCAGAGCAGACCTTTGCTGGGCTGGGCAGGGCAGGACACACCTGGACTGGGCAGGGCAGGGCACACCCGGACTGGGCAGGGCTGGGCCGGGCAGGGCAGGGCTGGGGTGGGGTGGGGTGGGCTTGGCTGGGCTGGCTAGGCCTGGGCAGGGAAGGCCCGGGAGGGCAGGCCCTGGCAGGGCAGTGCGGGGCAGGGCAATGCAGGGTTGGGCTGGGTAGACTGGGGCAGGGCAGGCCTAACCTGGGCAGGGCAGGGCCAGCCTGGGCAGGACAATGCCTGGGCAGGTCTGGTCTGAGCAGGGCAGGGCAGGGCAGATTTGGGTTGGGCAGGGCAAACTTGGGCTGGGCAGGGCAGGGCACACCTGAGCAGGGCAGGCCAGACCCAACTAGGGCAATACAGGCCTGGGCAGGGCAGGGCAAGGCAGACCTGGGCAGGGGAGGGCAAACCTGGGCAGGACAGGGCAAACCTGGGCAGGACAGGGCAAACCTGGGTAGGGCAGGGTAGGGCAGGCCCAGGCAGGGAAGGGCAAGCCAAGGCGGGGCAGCGCAGGTAGGCCTGGGCGGGGCAGTGCAGGCCTGGGCAGGGCCAGGCATAGTAGGGGATTCCTGGGCAGGGCAGAGCTGGGCAGACTTGGGTAGGGCTGGGCAGCCTTGGGCAGGGCTGGGCTGAACAGGGCAAAGCAGGGCAGAGCAAGCCTGGGGTAGGCAGGGCGGGGCATACTGTACGTGGGCTGTGCAGAGAAGGGCAGATCTGGGCAGAGTAGGGCAGACCTGGGCTTTGCAGACCAGGGCTGTGCAGGGCAGGGCAGACCTGGGCATGGGAGGGCAAACCTGGGCAGGACAGGACAAACCTGGGTAGGGCAGGTCTGGCCTGGCCTCGGCAGGTCGGGGCAGGGCAGGGCAGGCCCAGGCAGGGAAGGGCAAGCCAAGGCAGGGCAGGGCAGGCAGGCCCGGGCGGGGCAGTGCAGGCCTGGGCAGGGCCAGGCATAGTAGGGGATTCCTGGGCAGGGCAGAGCTGGGCAGACTTGGGTAGGGCTGGGCAGCCTTGGGCAGGGCTGGGCTGAACAGGGCAAAGCAGGGCAGAGCAAGCCTGGGGTAGGCAGGGCAGGGCATACTGTACGTGGGCTGTGCAGAGAAGGGCAGATCTGGGCAGAGTAGGGCAGACCTGGGCTGTGCAGGGCAGGGCAGACCTGGGCTGGGCAGACCAGGGCTGGACAGACCTGGGATTTGCAGACCAGGGCTGGGCAGGGCAAGGCAGACTTGGGCTGGGCAGAGCAAGGCACACCTGGACTGGGTAGGGCAAGGCACACCTGGACTGGGCGGAGCAGGGCTGGGCAGGGCAGGGCAGACAGGCCCAGGTGGGGCAATGCAGGCCTGGGCAGGGCAGGGGATTTTTGGGCAGGGCAGGGGATTCCTAGGCAGGGTAGGGCTGGGCAGCCTTGGACAGGGCAGGGCTGGACTGGGCTGAATAGGGCAAGGCAGGGCAGGGTAAAGCAGGCCCAGGAAGGGCAGGGCAGGGCAGGCCTGGGGTGGGCAGGGCAGACGTGGGCTGGGCAGGGCACACCTGGACTGGGCAGGGCTTGGCTGGGCTGGGCTGGGTAGGGCAGGGCAGGGCTGGGCTGAACAAAGGAAGGCAGGGCAGGGCATACTGTACCTGGGCTGGGCAGGGAAGGGTAGACCTAAGCAGAGCAGAGCAGAACAGACCTGGGCAGGGCAGGGCAGATCTGAGCTGGAAAGACCAGGGCTGGGCAGGACAGGTCACACCCGGACTGGGCAGGGCAGGGTACACCCGGACTGGGCAGGGCTGGGCCAGGCAGAGCAGGGCTGGGCTGGTCTTGGCTGGGCTGGGCTGGGTAGGCCTGGGCAGGGCAGGCCCAGGCAGGGCAGGGCAGGCCTGGGCAGGACAGGACAGGTTAGAGCAGGCCTGGACTGGGCTGGGCAGGGCAAGGATGGGCCGGCCAGGCCTGGGAAGGACATGGCAGGTTTGGCCAGTTTACGTCTGGGCAGGGCAGGGCAGGGCAGGGCAGGCCGGGGCAGGCCCAAGCAGGGCAGGGTAGGCCTGGTAAGGGCAGGGCAGGACTGGGCTGGGCTGGGCAGGGCAGGACTGGGCTGGGCTGGGCAGGGCAGGACTGGGCTGGGCTGGGCAGGGCAGGGCAGAGTAAGGCAGGGCAGGGCAGGGCAAGGCAGGCCTAGGCAAGCTTGGGCAGGGCAGGGCAGCCTGGGCAGGGCAGACCTGGGCAGGGCAGACCAAGGCAGTGCTGGGCTGGGCAGGGCTGGGGTAGGCAGGGCAGGGCAGGGCAGGACTGGACTGGACTGGGCTGAGCAGGGCAGGCCTGGGCAGGGCAGTGCAGGCCTGGGCAAGGCAATGCAGGCCTGGGCAGGGCAATGCAGGCCTGGGCAGGACAGGCAAGGCCAGGGAAGGCCTGACCAGGGCGGGGCAGGGCCGGCCTGGCCAGGGCAGGACTGGACTGGGCTGGGCTGGACAGGGCAGGCCTGGGCAGGACAGAGCAGAGTAAGGCAGGGCAAGGCAGGCCTAGACAAGCCTGGGCAGCGCAGGGCAGCCTGGGCTGGGCAGGGCAGGACTGGACTGGGCTGGGCTGGACAGGGCAGGCCTGGGCAGGACAGGGCAGAGTAAGGCAGGGCAAGGCAGGCCTAGACAAGCCTGGGCAGGGCAGGGCAGCCTGGGCTGGGCAGAGCAGGACAGACCAAGGCTGGGCTGGGCAGGGCAGGGCAGGGCTAGGCTGGGCACGGCAGGGCTGGGCTAGGCTGGGCTGGGCTGGGCAGGGCAGGGCAGGGTAGGACTGGACTGGACAGGACTTGACTCGGCTGGGCTGGGTTGGGCAGGGCAATGCAGGCCTGGGCAGGGCAGGGCAGGCCAGGCCAGGCCAGGCCAGGCCAGGCCAGGGTAAGCCTCGCCAGGGCAGGCCGACCTGGGCAGGGCAGGGCAGGGCCGACCTGGCCAGGACTGGACTGGGCTGCGCAGGGCAGGGCAGGGTGGAGTAAGACAGGGCATGCCTGGGCAACCTTGGGCAGTGCAGGGCAGCCTGGGTTGGGCTGGGCAGGGCAAGGCAGGGCAGAGCAAGGCAGGGCAGAGCAAGGCAGGGCAGAGCAAGGCAGGGCAGACCTGGCCTGGGCAGACTTTGGCAGGGCAGGGCAGACCTGGGCTGGGCAGGACAGACCTGGGTTGGGCAGGGCAGGGTAGACCTGGGCTGAGCAGGGCAGGGTAGACTAGGGCTGGGCTGGGCAGGACAGACCTGGGCTAGGCAGGGCTGGGTAGACCTGGGCTGGGCAGGGCAGGGTAGACTAGGGCTGGGCTGGGCAGGGCAAGGTAGATGTAAGCAGGGCTGGGCAGACCTGGGCACTGCAGGGCTGGCCAGGGCAGGGCTGAGCAGGGCCTGACAGGCCTGGGCAGGGCAGGCCAGGCCTGGGCAGGGCAGGCCAGGCCTGGGCAGGGCAGGGCAGGCCTGGGCAGGGCAGGGAAAGGCATGGCAGGCTTGGGCAGGGCAGTGCAGACCTGGGTTTGGAAGGGCAGGGCAGACCTGGGCTGGGCAGGGCAAGGCAGACCTGGACTGGGCTGGGCAGGGTAGGGCAGGACAGATCTGGATTGGGCTGGGCAGGGCTAGGCAGACCCGGACTGGGCTATGCAGGGCAGTGCAGACCTGAGTTGGGCAAGGCAGTGCACACTTCGGTAGGGTAGGGTAGGGCTGAGCTGGGCTGAGCTGGGCAGGGCAGGGCAGGACAGGGATGAGCAGGGCTGGACAGGGATGAGCAGGCCTGGGCAGGGCAGTTCTTTTCTGGTCTGAGCAGGCCAGGACAGGCTTGGACAGGGCAGGCCAGGCCTGGGCAAGGCAGGGCAAGCCTGGCAGAGCAATGCAGGCCTGGGCAGGGCAGGGCATGGTATAGCAGGCCTGGGCAGGGCAGGAATGGGTAGGGCAGGGAAGGGCAGACCTGGGCAGGGCTGGACAGACCTAGCCAGGGCAGGGCAGGCCTGGGCAGGGCAATGCAGGCCTAGGCAGGGCAGGGCAGCCCTGTGCCAGCCTTGGCAGAGCTGGGCTGGGCTGCGCTGGGCTGGGCTGGACAGGGCAGACCTTGGCAGTGCAGGGCAGGCCTGCACACTGCAGGACAGGGAAGGTAGGCTTGGGCAGGGCAGGACTCTGCTGGCCATGGCAGGGCAGGCATGGGCAGTGCAGGGCATGCCTGGGAAGGGCAGGTTTGTTCAGGCAGGGCAGGCCTGGGTAGGTCTGTGCAGGCAGGGCAGGGCAGGGCAGGCCTGGGTAGGTAGGACAGGCCTGGGCAGCGCAGGGCAGGGCAGGCCCAGGCAGGGCAATGGATCCATGGGCAGGGCAGGGCAGCCCTGGGCAAGGCAAGGCAAACCTGGGCTGGGCAGGGCAAGGCAGGACTGGGCTGGGCTGGGCTTTGCTGGGCTGGGCAGGCATGGGCAATGCAGGGCAGGGCTTGGAAGGGCAGGTTTGTGCAGGCAGGGTAGGACAGGGCAGGGCAGGCCTGGGTAGGGTAGGGCAGGCCTGGGCATGTAGGGCAGGCCTGGGCTGGGCAGGGCAGGACAGGGCAGGGCAGGCCTGGGCAGGGCAGGGCAAGTCCGAACAGTGCAGGACAGGGCAGGCTCAGGCAGGGCAGGGCAGTGTTGGGCGGCAGCTGGGAGACTGTTGGTATTGGGTGGGCAAGGCAGGGCAGGGTTGGACAGGGCCAGGCAGTGCAGGGCTGGCCAGGGCTACCCTGGGCAGGACTGGCCAGGGCAGGAGTGGGTGGCTATTTGGGTGGCTATTTGGCTGGGCTAGGGAGGACAGGGTAGGGCTGGGTGGCGGCTCGGCAAGGCAGAGCTGGGAGACTGCTGGTCTGGGACGGGCAGGGCCAGGCAGTGCAGGGCTGCGCTGGGGAGGGCGGGGCTGGGTGACTACTGGGCTGGGCTTGGCTAGACAGGATTGGGCGGCTACTTGGCCGGGCTTGAGAGGGCAGGGTTGGGCGGCGGCTGGGCAGGGCAGGGCTGGGACACTGCCGGTCTGGGATGGGTAGGGCAGGGCAGGGTTGGGCCGGGCTGGGCTTGGCTGGACAGGGTTGGGCAGGGCTGAACTGGGTTGGGCAGGGCTGGGCTGGGCAGGGCTGGGCTGGGCAGGGCAGGGCAGGGTAGGGCAGGGCAGGGAAGGGCTGAGCTGAGCTGGGCTGGGTTGGACTTGGTTGGGCTGGGGTGGTCTGGGCTTGGCTGAGCTGGGCTGAGCAGGGTAGGGCTGGGCGGCTGCTGGGCTGGACAGTGCAGGGCAGGACTGAGCGGCTACTTGGCCAGGCTAGGGAATGCAGGGCAGGGTTGGGCGGCAGCTGGGCAGGGCAGGGCTGTGTTGGGGAGGGCAGGACTGGGCCAGGTAGGGGAGAGCAGGGCTGAGCTGGGACGGGCAGGGCAGGGGAGGGCCGGACCGGGCAGGGCAAGGCAGAGGAGGGCCGGCCCGGGCAGGACAAGGCAGAGGAGGACCGGCCCGGGCAGGACAAGACAAGGGAGAGCCGGGCAAGACAAAGGAGGGCCGGGCAGGGCCAGGCAGGGCAGAGGAGGGCTGGGCCAGGCAGAGCAGGGCAGGGCAGAGGAGGGCTGAGCAGGGGGGGGTTGGGGCAGGGCTGAGCTAGATAGCCGGGCTGGACAGCTGCTGGGTTGGGCTGAGTTGGGCGACTTGTGAACTGGGCTGGGCAGAGCAGAGCAGGGCGGCTGTTGGGCTGCACTGGGTTGGGCAGAGCTGAGCGACTAGTGGGCCGAACTGTGCAGGGCAGGGCTGGGTGACTGCTGGGCCAGGCAGCTGCTAGGCTGGGTGGCTGCAGGGCTGGGCTGAGCTGGGTAGGGCAGGGCAGGGAATGGAGGGCTACTGGGTCTGGGTGAGCAAGGCAAGGCTGGGAGGCTGCAGGGCTGGGCGGTTGCTGGGCAGCTGCTGGGCTGGGTGGATGCTAGGCGGCTGCTAGGCTGGGCTTGGCTCGACTGGATTGGGCAGGTCATGGGAGTGCAGGGCTGGGTAGGGCCGCGGAGGGAGCAGGCAGGGGCCAGGCAGGGCAGAGCAGGACAGGGCAGGGCTGAGCTGGGCTAGGCAGGGATGGACAGAGCCGGGCTGTGAAGGGTAGGGCAGGGTCGGGCTGAACAGCTACTGGGCCGGACTGAGCGACCGCGGGGCTGACCTGGGCAGGGCAGGGCTGGGTGGCTGCTGGATTGCAGGACATGGCTGGGAGGCTGCTGAGCTAGGCGGCTGCTGGTTGCACTGGGCTGGTTTGGTCTGGACTGGGCTGGGCTGGATTGAGCAGGGCTGGACTGGGCAGGGCAGGGCTGGGAGGCAACAGAGCTGTGGTAGGCAAGACTGAGCGGGGTTGGGCTGGGCGGCTGCTGGGCTGGGTTGGGCTGGATAGGGCAAGGCAGGAGATGGCAGGGCATGTCTGAGCAGGGTCGGGCAGAGTAGGGGCCGGAGAGGGCCGGGCTGGGCTGAGCTGGGGAGGACAGAGTAGCACTGGACAGGGCAAGACTTTGTATGGTAGGGCAGGCCGGACTTTGAAGGGTTGGACAGGGCCGGGCTAAGTGACTACTGGACTGGGCTGGGCTGGGCTGGGTAGTGCAGGGCAGGGCTGGGCTGCAATTGGGCCGGGCTGGGCAGGCCAGGGCTGGGCGACTGCTGGACTGACCTAGGCAGGGCAGGGTTGGATGGATGGTTTCTGGGCTGGGTGGCTGCAGAGCCAGGAGGCTGATGGACTGCGCTGGTCTGGGCTGGGCTTGACTGGACTGGGCTGGGCAGAGCTGGGTTGGGCTGGGCCGGGCCAGACTGTGAAAGGTAGGACAGATCTGGGCTGAGCGGCTCTTGAACCGGGCTGGGCAGCTGTAGAGCTGGACAGAGAAGGCCTGAGTGGCTGCTGGGCAAGGCAGGATTGGGCATCTGCTGGGCCAGGTAAAGCTGGGCTGCGTGGCTGCTGGGCCGGATAAGTCTGGGCTGGGTGGTTGCTGGGCAGGGCAACTGCTGGGCTGGGCAGGATAGGGCTGGGTTGGCCTGGGCTGGGTTGGACTGGGCTTGGTTGTGTCTGGCATGACTGGGTAGCTCCTGGCCAGGACTGGGCTGGCCCAGACTGAACGGCTGCTGGCATGGACTCAGCAGGGCCAGGCTGGGCAGCTGCTGGCCTGGGTTCCATCGGGCCCTTTTGAGGGGGTGCTGGCCTGAGCTAGGCGGCTGTTGGCCTGGGCTGTGCTGGGCAACTCCTAGACTGAGCTAGGCTGGGCAGCTCCTGGCCTGGGCTGGGCTGGGCAGCTCTTAGCCTGGGCTGGTCTGGGCAGCACTTAGCCTGGGCTGGCGTGGGTGACTGCTGGCCTGGTCTGGGCTGAGCGACTTCTGGCCTGGATTGGACAGGGTGGCTTCTGGCCTGGACTGGGCTGGGCGGCTGCTGACCAGGACTGGGCTGGGCAGCTACTGGACTGAGTGGCTGTTGGCTGGGCTGGGCTGGGCAGCTCCTGGGCTAGGGTGTGCTGGGCTGACTGCTGGGCTGGGCTGGGCTGGGTTGGGCGACTGCTGGGCTGGATGGCTACTGGGTTGGGCTGCTGCTTGCCAGGGCTGGCTTGGCAGCTGTTTGTATGGGCTGGGTTGGGTGGCTGCTGGTGTGGGCTGGACTGTTCTGGGCTTGGCTTGGGTGGGCTGGACTGGGCAAGGTTGGGCTGGAGGACTGGTCTGGGCTGTTTTGGGCTGGGCTGGACTGAGCAGCTGCTGGACTAGGCTGGGTTGAGCAGCCGCTGGACTGGGTTGGGCTGGGAAGCTGCTGGCCAGAGTTGGGTTAGGAAGCTGCTGGGCTGGATGTGCGGCTTAATGAAAATGCACTTTTGAGAGTAAACTATATAATCTTTGTAACAGTTCTCAATCTTGCACTTTATCCCTCCCGCCTTCTTGCTTCCATTAAAGATTAAAAAATCACGAAATGGAATTATATACTCGTAAATAATCGAACAAAGAATCACGAAATGAAATTACATACACTCGTAACTACAAGAACAAAAAATATCACGAAATGGAATTATGTACTCGTAAATACTCGAATTGCAACTTTAGAGTCACTAAAATTTCAATTTCTCCTCCATAGTTCCACACCCTTGCTTGAGAGATCCTCGATAGGGACGCAATGCGCAGAAATCTTGAAATTTACTAACACATGGTTAATCCATTTAATGTGCCTAACTGGAAATGTACCTTTGTATCAATATCATCATCATCATCAGCAGCAGCAGCAGGCATTATAAGTCCACTGCTGAACAAAGGCCTCCCCCAACCTTCTCCACGAATTCCTTGGCTGAGCCAATGTTTGCCACGTTTTCCCTGCAAATTTCTCTATCTCATCTCTCCATCTCCTGTCTGGCCTTTTTCTGCTACGCTTGCCATCTCTTGGTGTCCAGTCAGTCAACCTCTTGCTCCATCGATTATCCCTTGTTCTTGCTACATGGCCTGCCCACCTCCATTTCTGTTCTTTTATAACTTCTATAATATCTTTGACTTTAGTCTGCCTTCTCACTCAAGTTGATCTTTTCCTGTCTCTTAAAGATATTCCCAACATTGACCTTTCCATTGCTCTCTGAGAACGAATTAATTTATTTTCCATCGATTTTGTCAGTTTCCAAGTCTCACAACCATACGTCATAGTTGAAATTATACATTCGTTATATACTTTTCTTTTCATACAAACTGGCAAGCTACTTTTCATAATGTCTCTATGTTTACCGAAAGCTTTCCATCCAATTGTAATGCGTCTTTTTATTTCGCCATCATTATCTTTCGTTAATTTTAGTATTTCCTCCAGGTAATTGTACTCCTCAACCTCTTCAAGAATTTCTCCACTTATTCTTATGACGCTCTTTGATGTTTGAGGAATAAACATTACTTTAGTTTTACTCCGGTTCATCTTTAGCCCTACTTTGAGACTTTCTATGTTCAGGTCATTTAACATTTCTTGCAACGTCTCTGCTTTTTCTAAGATTAGGACAATGTCATCTGCAAATCTTAAATGGTTTAGCTTTTCTCCATCTATGTTTACTCCTTTGTTTTCCCAGCCTAGCTTTCTGAAAATACTTTCTAGGTATGCTGTAAATAACTTTAGTGAAATTGTATCTCCCTGACGCACGCCTTTCTCAATCGTAATTTTCTCTGAGTCCTTATGTAATTTAACTGTAGCAGTTCCATCTCTATATATGTTTTCAAGCAGTTTTACAATGTTCTCATTCACTCCTTGTTCTCGCAATGATTTTATAATTGCTATGTGCTCCACTGAGTCGAAAGCCTTTTCGTAATCAACAAAACCTAAGCACAGTGGTTTATTATATTCTGTAGTTTTCTCAATTAGCTGATTCATTGTGTGCAGATGATCAGTGGTCGAATACCCGCATCGGAATCCTGCCTGTTCACGAGGTTGGTTTTCCTCCAAATTTGTAGCTATTCTGTTTGTAAGGACTTTAGTGAAAATTTTGTAAATGACTGATAGGAAGCTAATGGGTCGATAGTTACTAGTCGCCTTTTTTTATAAAGTAGAATAACAGTTGCATTACACCATGTTTTGGGAATTTTCTTCTGTTTTATACATTGGGTAAATAAGTGAGCAAGCCTATTTTGTACTTATGCTTCTGCATCCAACAGTAAATCTGCTACTATTCCATCTTCTCCCGGAGCCTTCCCTCTTTTCATATTTTTAAGAGAAATATTTACTTCGTCTGGTGTTATCTCAAGTATTTCACTTGTGTCAACAGAAAAGTTAGCTATTTTGTGCTACTGTCTTTGATGCATACAGTTCTTTGTAAAATTCTTCAACTCGCTTCAGCATCATATCTCTGCATTTAATGGCTTCATCGTTTTTGTCTTGTAGTGATGTAATTTGTTGCTTTCCAAGTGCCATTTTATTTCGGACCTGTTTCAGACTTTTTCCTTTTTTGATGGTTTCTTTGATTTGATCCATGTTTCTCTTTCTTTTTTCTTCTCTTTGTCTGTTGTTGATAAGCTCATTTAATTCCACTCGTTCTATTTCATCTTTCTTTGTTTTTACTTTCATTACCTTTCTTTTTTTCATAAGCTCAAGTGTCTTCTCTGAATACTTCCCGGCTTTGGTTGTATTAGGTTTTCCTACTACCTCCGCTGATTCTTTTAGGACTTTTGTTAGTCTGTCATTCAACTCATCAATGTCACATTCAGCATAACTGAGAGCCTGAGATCTGTTGTTTATTTCCAACTGAAAAGCTCCTTTGTTTTCGCTGACTTTTATTGGGCATATCTTTTTGTCTTTAATCATCTTGTTTGTTTCACTTTTGAAATTGAATCTTACTGTGCAACCCACCATTCTATGGTCACTTCCAATATTTACTTTGTTGATAACTGTGACGTTGTGATTGTGTTATTCTTATTTGCTATAATGAAGTCGATTATATGTATCAATATAAAGCTTCTAAAATTCAACATCGTCCCTCTACACCTCCCCCTCTGTCCTTCTCGTCCACCTTGCTGTCCTTCATAAAGTCTCTAAAACGTCAGTTTTTCCTTCCACAGTTCTACGCTCCAGCCAGCCAGATACTGGATGGGGACGCAATGCATGTCAACACCCACACCCAGGTCTGACGGCGGTCACGTTCATCCTACTGCCCCACCACACTTCAGCAACTGCAAACCGCCCCACAACCACACCCACACCTCCATCAATACCCACAGCCTTTCAGGCACTCGTACTGTGAGCAGGAGCAGCGTCAAGCTTCACAAGCATCTCTCTGCATAACCTACGGCTCTCCAACATCCCAGTCACTCGTGGAACAAGGATCTCAAACTCAGTCATTCGTCTCTCATGTACAGATTAATGAAATGCTTAATTCCCATACCTGCGACTCACAAACAACCCTGACCACCTCCCACACTGCTAGGTCCTCTCAAGGCTCCCTAGATGTGTCAAAAGTGTCTTGTGTCTCGAATGGACCCCAATCACCACAAATCCCCAGTCAGACACCCCAGTCAGCTACAGCACAGACACCCATCTCACACACGTGTGTACACTACCCCTTCTAGTGACAATATTCTTCTTGGGTAATGTGTCTCCTTTGTACCTCTTCCTTACCAGTGTAATGTGTTTCTGCATTTGTGCTTTATAAAATGAAAAATATGAGATATAATCAACCGGACAAGAAATATTTCTACACATGGCGCTTTACACTGAGTATATTACTGACGGAAACTATGTTGACGTAAAAAAAAAAGTACATAAAAGAGCACATCAAGGTGTGCAGGTAGTGTGTATAATACTTCATTAAGGAAGAGGCACTAAAAAGCTTCCAAAGTCCACGAGAATGCAATTCTAGGTAGCTGAGGATCTCGCACCACGGAGTGTACTATCGGGTGACAATTATTTTACTTTTACTGCCGAGACAAAGCCATTACGGCCTTAGTAATAAATTTATGTCCTGGAACACAGCATCGATGACACTGTGGCCCTTACGTCCCGTTTTTTTTAATTGTTGAAAAAGTTAATGAGGCCCTCAAACATTCTTGGTGCTGCATGCAAGACTGATGAGGAAAAGAAGCTTTTGATCACAGGTACAAAACCCGTTAGAAAAAAGAACAAATTATCCAGAAACCAGTTCAATCGCTTGAAATTTCAGAAGTGCCACTAGAAGCCTAGTTTAAGGGAGACTGTGAGACTCGAAAGTGTTTCTGAAGAACACAACTTAAGAAATGCCACTGCCGAGTGACTGTGTGAACCAAAGATATTCCTGCTTCAAATGAAGACTTGAAATGAGTGTATTTGCCACTCACATGTGACTCGTGAGAACCACGACTAATTATTGTTGTTGTTTATTTTTTTATGATTGTATACTGTGTGTGTGTGATCAGTTTTAACAGAATTAAAGTATATACATATCGTTAATGATCTCGTCTCTTACTGCCATTTTTGCCCATTTTGTTACGTAAAGGTCATTAAGAACGAAAATAATTCTGTCCATTTCATGATATGTACAGCCTTATTTAATTTTCTTCCTTTTTTCATGAAATAGACCTATTTCTAAACCTTCCATGAAATATACAAAGTCTTAACTGCTGCCTAGGCTTCCTAGCAACAGTATTAAAACCCTTCTGCTGCAGCGGTGTGTTTTTAACCCACGTAGCCACAGCGGCAGATATGGGTAAAATATAGTGCTTTCACGAGCTGTTTTCATCAACGTTACCACACATGTTTAAATTTTAGTCACACAAAATTAAAAGCATTGATTATATTATGGTACTCTTAAACCATTTATGTTAAACAAAGACATATAAAACATCTCAATATCTGAAATCAAGACAATAATGGAAACAAAAATATTAATCTGGAAGGAGAAATTAAAAAACACAATGCTGGCAAACTATGCAATAAAAAAAGAAATGCAGCCTAAAAATGTAAACCGTGGTCTCCAATAAATAAATTCAATCATGAGAAGGTTCAAAATCAAGCAGAAAATTCCAATAACCTGGTGATTATCAAACCTTCCTTTGGAGTAACTGTGTCCTACCTGGGAAGTTTACCCAAATGCCACAAGAATTCGAGAGAGAGAGAGAGAGAGAGAGAGAGAGAGAATGTTAGTGCTCTTGATGTGTGGCGAAGTAGGTTGGTTTTGTGTGCAGCGCTAAGAATGGTGATTTTGTGTGGTGTGGTGAGAGTAAATGGTTGTCTATGATGTGTTCTGTGGTGTGATGTGGCTTCGCTAAAGAAAAGTTAAAGGAGCGAAGCATCCAACACCCATCACAGCCCTGTACCACCAGCCACCACAACCCTGTACCACCAGCCACAACAATTCTGTGACATGACCCGGCACAACCCTGTACCACCATCCACCACAACCCTGCACCACCATCCACCACAATCCTGTACAACCATCCACCACAATCCTGTAACATGATCCAGCACAACCCTGTACCACCATCCACCACAACCCTGTACCACCGGCCACCACCACCCTGTACCATCATCCACCACAATCCTGTAACATGACCCAGCACAACCCTATACCACCATCCACCACAACCCTGTACCACCCTCCACCACAACCCTGTACCACCGGCCATCACCACCCTGTACCACCATCCACCACAATCCCGTAACATGACCCAGCACAACCCTGCACCACCAGCCACCACAATCCTGTACCACCATTCACCACAACCCTGTAACATGACCCAGCACAACCTTGTACCACCATCCACCACAACCCTGTACCACCATCCACCACAACCCTGTACCACAGGCCACCACCACCCTTTACCACCATCCACCACAATCCTGTACCACCATCCACCACAATCCTGTACCACCATCCACCACAACCCTGTAACATGACCCAGCACAACCCTGTACCACCATCCACCACAATCCTGTACCACCATCCACCACAATCCTGTACCACAATCCACCACAACCCTGCAACATGACCCAGCACAACCCTGTACCACCATCCACCACAACCCTGTACCACCATCCACCACAACCCTGTACCACCATCCACCACAACCCTGTACCACCAACTACCACAACCCTGTACCACCATCCACCACAACCCTGTACCACAGGCCACCACCACCCTTTACCACCATCCACCACAATCCTGTACCACCATCCACCATAACCCTGTAACATGACCCAGCACAACCCTGTACCACCAGCCACCACAACCCTGTACCACCAGCCACCACAACCCTGTACCACCGGCCAACACAACCCTGTACCGCCATCCACCACAATCCTGTAAAATGACCCAGCACAACCCTGTACCACCATCCACCACAACCCTGTACCATCGGCCAACACAACCCTGTACCACCATCCACCACAATTCTGTAAAATGACCCAGCACAACCCTGTACCACCAGCCACCACAACCCTGTACCACCAGCCACCACAACCCTGTACCACCAGCCACCACAACCCTGTACCACCAGCCACCACAACCCTGTACCACCGACCACCACAACCCTGTACCACCAGCCACCACAATCCTGTAACATGACCTAGCACAACCCTGTACCACCAACCACCACAACCCTGTACCACCAGCCACCACAACCCTGTAACATGACCCAGCACAACCTTGTACCACCATCCACCACAACCCTGTACCACCATCCACCACAACCCTGTACCACCATTCACCACAACCCTTTACCACCATCCACCACAATCCTGCACCACAATCCACCACAACCATGCAACATGACCCAGCACAACCCTGTACCACCATCCACCACAACCCTGTACCACCATCCACCACAACCCTGTACCACCGGCCAACACAACCCTGTACCACCATCCACCACAATCCCGTAAATGACCCAACACAACCCTGTACCACCATCCACCACAACCCTGTACCACCATCCACCACAACCCTGTACCACCATCCACCACAACCCTGTACCACCATCCACCACAACCCTGTACCACCATCCACCACAACCCCGTACCACCATCAACCACAACCCTGTACTAGCATCCACTACAACCCTGTACCACCAGCCACCACAACCCTGTACCACCATCCACCACAACCCTGTACCACCATCCACCACAACCCTGTACCACCGGCCAACACAACCCTGTACCACCATCCACCACAACCCTGTACCACCAGCCACCACAATCCTGTAACGTGACCCAGCACAACCCTGTATCACCAGGCACCACAGCCCTGTACCACTGGCCACCACAACCCTGTACCACCATCCACCACAACCCTGTACCACCATCCATCACAATCCTGTAACATGACCCAGCACAACCCTGTACCACCATCCACCACAACCCTTTATCACCATACACCACAATCCTGTATCACCAGGCACCACAACCCTGTACCACCATCCACCACAATCCCGTACCACCATCCACCACAATCCTGTACCACCATCCACCACAATCCTGTACCACCATCCACCACAACCCTGTACCACCATCCACCACAATCCTGTAACATGACCCAGCACAACCCTGTACCACCATCCACCACAACCCTGTACCACCATCCACCACAACCCTGTACCACCGGCCACCACAATCCTGTGCCACCATCCACCACAACCC
Organism: Coenobita brevimanus; assembly: GCF_032717465.1. NCBI lineage: Eukaryota > Metazoa > Arthropoda > Malacostraca > Decapoda > Coenobitidae > Coenobita > Coenobita brevimanus. Next base: position 36,744,573 of record NC_136954.1, read on the forward strand.
TGTAACATGACCCAACACAACCCTGTACCACCATCCACCACAACCCTGTACCACCAGCCACCACAACCCTATACCACCAGCCACCACAACCCTATACCACCAGCCACCACAACCCTGTACCACCATCTACCACCACCCTTTACCACCAGCCACCACAACCTTGTACCACCGGCCACCATCACCCTTTACCACCAGCCACCACCAACCCTGTACCACCAGCCACCACAGCCCTGTACCACCAGCCACCACAATCCTGTACCACCAGCCACCACAATCCTGTACCACCAGCCACCACAATCCTATACCACAGGCCACCACAACCCTGTACCACCATCCACCACAACCTTGTACCACCAGCCACCACAATCCTGTATCATGACCCAGCACATCCCTGTACCACCAGCCACCACCACCCTGTACCACCAGCCATCACAACCCTGTACTAGCATCCACTACAACCCTGTACCACCAGCCACCACAACCCTGTACCACCATCCACCTCAACCCTGTACCACCATCCACCACAACCCTGTACCACCATCCACCTCAACCCTGTACCACCATCCACCACAACCCTGTACCACCATCCACCACAACCCTGTACCACCAGCCATCACAACCCTGTACTAGCATCCACTACAACCCTGTACCACCAGCCACCACAACCCTGTACCACCATCCACCACAACCCTGTACCACCATCCACCACAACCCTGTACCACCGGCCAACACAACCCTCTACCACCATCCACCACAACCCTGTACCACCAGCCACCACAATCCTGTAACGTGACCCAGCACAACCCTGTATCACCAGGCACCACAGCCCTGTACCACTGGCCACCACAACCCTGTACCACCATCCACCACAACCCTGTACCACCATCCATCACAATCCTGTAACATGACCCAGCACAACCCTGTACCACCATCCACCACAACCCTTTATCACCATACACCACAACCCTGTACCACCGGCCACCACAATCCTGTGCCACCATCCACCACAACCCTGTAACATGACCCAACACAACCCTGTACCACCATCCACCACAACCCTGTACCACCAGCCACCACAACCCTATACCACCAGCCACCACAACCCTATACCACCAGCCACCACAACCCTGTACCACCATCTACCACCACCCTTTACCACCAGCCACCACAACCTTGTACCACCGGCCACCATCACCCTTTACCACCAGCCACCACCAACCCTGTACCACCAGCCACCACAGCCCTGTACCACCAGCCACCACAATCCTGTACCACCAGCCACCACAATCCTGTACCACCAGCCACCACAATCCTATACCACAGGCCACCACAACCCTGTACCACCATCCACCACAACCTTGTACCACCAGGCACCACAATCCTGTAACATGACCCAGCACATCCCTGTACCACCAGTTACCACCACCCTGTACCACCATCCACCACCACCCTGTACCACCAGCCACCACCACCCTGTACCACCAGCCACCACAACCCTGTACCACCATCCACCACAATCCTGTAACATGACCCAGCACAACCCTGTACCACCATCCACCACAACCCTGTAACATGACCCACCACAGCCCTGTACCACCATCCACCACAACCCTGTACCACCATCCACCACAACCCTATAGCAAAACACACGACAACCCTTGTTAGTTTTGTGCCTCACTTTATATTCCTCTATCATCATCTTACACTCGGTCACATGTCTTCTTTCCCTCACGTATTTACATTTCCGTCCATAGAAAGCTTTTGAAGGAAAACTCCAACTTACCTAATCTTTTCTACCCTCTGTAATGCAGTGGTGTCTTTTCAACACATTTTTACTACCCAGGGATTTACATTCAACTAAAACAAAATAATCAGTAAAGGATATACCTAACAAGTTAAAAAAAAACATCTCAACCGAATGTAATCATCTGGAGGAGGCCGAAATGAACTAGTTAGAGAAAAGTCATCTTATTTTATTTTTTCACGGCCATACTCATCTCATCTTCACCTCCCTACTTATCCTTATCCCAACCTCATCGTTCCTGTTACTATATAGTCCAGTGCATCTCAAGGTCAACTCTCTCTCTCTTTCTCTCTGCCTACCAATTTATCCTTGTTCTGTCTCTGTCAACAGCTTTTTCATCTCTTATCCCCAAGTCCATAAGAACCACCCACCTCTTTACCTTTCCCCCTAAACTCTTCTTGTCTCTACCCCCACTACTCTCTCTCTCCTCTCAGTCACCAAAGTCAGTGTCCGTTTCAGTGTCAGTTAGTGAGGTCAGCGTCATTGTGGTGTTGCACTGACTGAGAGTTCAAGGACCTTAGGCCAAATCTGTCATTGCAACCAACTACCTACATCCTATCTCTTCCTGCTACTGTACCTCACCACCTCTTCTTCTATCCCTCCCTACTATTGCATTTTATCACCCACCTCCTATCCCTTCCTGCTACGGCACATCATCACCCACCTCCTACCTATCCCTGCTACTGTCAATCTTACAGTGCTTGCTGTCCCTCATTACCCATCCTACCTCCTCTCTTACACGTATCCTTTCCTCCCTACCTCCTGAACACGCACTCACCTCACCACCTACCTTCAACCTATCCCTGCTACTGTACATCAACGTCGATCCTACAATAAGTGCTACTACCCCTTACTACCCATCCTACCTCCTCTTTTACGCGAAGCCTTTCCTCCCTACCTCCTGAGCCACGCACTGTCAGTTTTATTCCGCTTACGGGACACATTATGTAGTGAACGGGTTATGGTAGCTAATAAATGCTATACCTGACTCATCCACTTTGAAAAGACTCTCCCTAGCAGAGCAAAAATGTATGGTGGTAGCTGGAACAAAATCAGAAAGAAGTCACTGGGATGGAGCACTTAAATGATGGATAAATACGATATAGTCTATTCATCATTCTTACTTTTCAGTATACAAAGGTTGTCCTCTTAGTCCTAGCTTATTCGTTGTTGCCTCCCCCCCACCTTCGATTTTGCTTCCAATCTCTCTGATCGTGTGGCATGACATAACTACATAGTAATTACCACTACACGAAGCTCAAAACACATCAAAAGACCAAGAAATTACCTACTTTCCTTTGCAATAATTTACCATCTGTCCGGGAATCATAATACAAGTAGCTACAAGTTTTCTCACTTGGTGCCGACTGCACTGGCCAACCGTAGTGTTTGGTAGGTATGAATATGTGGTGGAAGAGGAAAAGAGACAGAAGACGGTGAGGAGTCGGCATTTCTGCGGGCAGGCGTCAACTAACACACAAAGAACCACGCTTTCCAATGCAAATGATACACATTACCTGGAAAAGAAGAAAAAATTTATTTGCCAGTGGACAATAAAACATGTTGAGATGTCGATACTGGTAGTCTCTACAAGCATTATCTACCTATCTATCTGTACGATATATATATATATATATATATATATATATATATATATATATATATATATATATATATATATATATATATATATAGATAGATAGATAGATAGATAGATAGATATACTGTATATATATAGATAGATAGATAGATATACTGTATATATATAGATAGACAGATAGATATACTGTATATATATAGATAGATAGATAGATAGATATACCCTGTATATATAGATAGATAGATAGATATACCGTATATATATATATATATATATATATATATATATATATATAGATAGATAGATAGATAGATATATATATAGAGATAGATATATATATATATATATATATCTATATATATATATATATATATGTACCCCCTCCACAATATGTCTACCCCCTGATGTATATATGTCCCCCCCCAATGCATACATGCCCCTACTAAACTTGCTGACCTAGCACGCTTTCCCAGGGCCCCACGCCTGAATGAAGGCGTTATTGCATCAGTTCATAGCAGGCAGCCAAGACGGGCAGACTATTTTACTGTGAGCTCGTAAAAAACTCCTTATCTAGCTGTTTGTACACGGAGTTTCTATCACCAAAGTATTGCAAGTTACGTTTGGTAGCAGCGGTGTTTCGAACCATCAGATTCTGACCGCCTCCTCTGATTTTTAGTGACACCACAAGACACACGACGTCTCGCATCTCCCAGCCTCGCCCCTCCTCAGTGCCTCTAGTCATGTAATACCTGGCTGTGCTTTCCGAGTGTACAATTTCTCTCACCAGTGCTCACCTCTCAAACAACCCCACCCGCACGCCTTGTTCCTGACCGCAAGTGTCACCGTCGCCGACCTACGCACCTGTTGCACCTGTTCCCAGCACCTGTTTCGAACTCATCATAACTCCTGCCCCCACGGTGCCACTTATCACTGTCTGCCCACTGCCTGCCCACCACCATTCTCTGCATTTGCAACTCAACAGCTCTACACCTGCCTTGAACCAACATCTGCCCTCACAACCCACCACCGGCCCCGCCGCCGCCACATCTGGTCTGCATTACCTGAGCCTCCTAAGACCGCCCCTCCCTGCCGGTGACTCATTGCGGCGTCTCTTCTCCTCTCCGCCCAGCTGTCTCTCCACCGCCGCCCCGCCCCGCCCCGCCCCGCCCCGCCCCAGCTCAGCTACGCCCAGCCACCCCTGCACGTCATACATCTCGACAATCCCGTCTCTACTGTGTAACTATAGTATCCCTTACCTTTCTATAGAGATTATCCTCGATTTTCTCTACAGATTGGATATTGTAAATATTCCATCTCATTTCCATTACCCCGTTTTCATCTTCACCTACGTTATTTATAATCCACCTCATCCTTCGCCTTTTATTTAAACCATCCATCCCCGTACCTTCATTCGTTTTCACATCTACTCATGTATTCCATTCTCTCATTGTTATTTAATACATTTCCACCTACGTATCCATCTTCATCCTTTCATCTTCCATTGCCGCATTAAATGCCATACTTTCCACGTCAACCGCTTAACACCAGCCCTCTAGACCCGGAAACATCACCTGATCATACACCGTCTGCCGACTCTAACACAATCACTCATTTACGAAGTGGCAAAGAGTTCCACCGCCCTGTACCTGAGACTCCCGTTTCACTTCCAGCAGAATCACTTACAACCCATCCTACACTCGTAAATCCAGATACCTCCTCCTCTACTCCTGCCTCTACACTCCCTTCTTCTTCCTCTACTCCTTCCCCTGTCGTTCCCTCTCCTGCCTCCCTTCATACCCCGTCTTGCTCGCCCTTAACTGCCACTACTTTCTCTCTCTCCCACACCTCTCCTACCGCCACTTCTGCACTTCCAGCCATGGCCAACCCTCCACAGTCTATCTATCTCAACGATGCCAATCGTCCCAAATTTACCGGCCAGGACCCAACTTGGTCTGTCTATGATTTCCTCAGAGAAGTCGAAACAGAAATCCACAATAGACAGATCACTGATGAATCGCTCAAAGTAGCCTACCTCATGGGTCGCTTGCACCACGGCAAATCGGACATCGGATCCGCGATCCGTGCAGGACATTTCGATAGCATTCGTACCTTTGCTGATTTTCGTATGGAACTCATCAGCCTTTGTTCCCAGCATTCAAATACCGCGTCTCTCATGGGATTCATTAGTCTCCTAAACCAACTAGATGAGGACTTGAGGGTCCCAGCACAACATGCCAAGCTCCGTGAAGCTGCAGCCGCCATGAAAGCAACTAGTAGCGAGATACTCCAATTACTGGTAAGCACGAAATGGTTAGAAGACAAGAATGGCGTTCCAATGCTTTCACTCACCAACTTTGCTGACTTAATTGGTTACCTGAGATTCCTTCACTGGCTTACTCCTAAACAGCGAGAGCTAGCCTTGGAAATCGGTTTCAATCCAGGAGATAAAATTATTCAGGTCACTAAAGCCATTCATGAAAGAACAGGTTCGAACTACACGCGTCAGGGCACCACCCAACCCTTGGCCTCCTCAGTCTGTGACAGACTCCACTACTCCACTACCCCAAACCAATCTCGCTCCCGTCCCACCACATGCGGCAGACCTGCCACGCATCGTTCTCCTACCGCAGGTCGTGATCAATCTAGCGTCCGACGGAACAGACAATCCTCGATTCTTTGCTGGCACTGTGGTCATCCTGGACGTCGAGCATCCAGTTGCGACCGTACATACAGACGTCCTCACTCCCAAACCAGACAGCGTACGCCTTCCCGCTCACGTCGTCCACACTGCAAATACCACAAATCAAGCACGACTCACACCACTGAGGAATGTCGTTACCTCAACCGCCAACAGTCGGGGGAAGTGCCGTGCCCGTATCGGACCAATATCACGTAGAACCAGACACCCAACTCCCCATCCGCCATGTAGGTCCCATAACATCCTTGGGTTTAGTCATTCTCGGATGCAGTCATGACATACCAACGTCATTCTTCTTGGACACAGGATCTATAGTAAATCTCATCTCCGACAATTCCTTACAAATTATTCATCGACATCACAACCACGTCAGTTTCCTAGAACCACCAGACATTCGCCTATGTGGTGTCGAAGGCTCAGAGTTTAAGGTTAAGGGAAGAGTCACCCTTGAAGTCAAACTCCACAGAGATTTGCCCCCTATCCCCATTGAATTTCATGTCACTAATGACTTGCAGTATCCCGCAGATGCCCTTATTGGTTTCTCCACCATGGCACAACACTCCATTGCATTATTACCTGCTTGTGGTAGTATAGACATTTCTGGATTCCCAGTTTACACTATGGAATGTCCCTGTCCTGTTCTTATGATCAAATCAGTCCTTCAGTTACCTCTGTCCCTATCATTACCAAAACGTCCAACCCAGCCCAAACCACCACTATCATCATCTGAGAATACAGAGATCATTCCTTTACTGACTGCGAGCAAGGACATAAATTCCTCAATGTCTACTGATACATCATCTCAGTCTTCGGAAATGGCTCTTACCTCCTCTCCCGACAACACTATTGCTGACTCAGACATGTCTCAATTACCTACCTCACACAGTGTGAATGATCTTCTCCAACACGCAGAGACGAAACGTGCAGTAACGAATACGTGCACAATTTTGTTACCGCATGAGTTCACCAAAGTCTCTGTTTTTGTTGCCGGTGCGAAAGAAGGAGTGGATGTACTAACACTACCTGAGACGTGTTGTGTGAATGGCTTGACTTATGAGTCAGCGTGGTGTACAGTCTTAGAAGACAGTTTATGCTACCTGTACTTGCTCAATGTCACAAATGCTCCACTAAAACTTAAAAGTGGTGTAAAGATTGGAGACTTCCTAGTATACCCAGTGGCCATAAAGGTGTGCCAGGATTCCTCAATTCCTACTGTTCAGACTGATGATAGTATGCCAATCGGTGTATGTACTATTAACTCTACGGGATCTGCGCCGACATATTCACCCGATATGCTCTCACATCTCACTTGCACAGATTTCCCAGAAAATACGCCTCAACTCCTCGACCTTCTGACCTCGTACAGAAACGTGGTTGCCTTACCCGGTGAACTGATGGGTAGAACAGACTTTGTCAAACATACGATTGAACTACTACCAGGAACTCAGCCGAGTTACATACCAGCGTATCGACTTCCTCACAGCCAGAGAAAGCAGACAGATCAAATGGTACAGAACATGTTAGACCAGGACATTATTGAACCCTCCGTCAGTCCATGGAATAGCCCACTTTTCTTAGTACCAAAGAAGGACGGCAACTTTAGACCAGTAGTCGACTATCGTAAGTCAATTCTGTCACCGTTCCAGACCGTTTCCCGTTACCCGTCCTCACTGATTTGCTAGAATCCCTTGGTGAAAATAACGTAGTCTTTTCATCTTTAGACCTCCTCAGCGGGTACTGGCAGGTCGAAATGGAAGAGTCCTCTTGCCCAGTTACAGCCTTTAGCACCCCTTCCGGACATTTTCAGTTTAAGAGACTCCCTTTCGGTCTGAGAAATGCTCCTTCCGTGTTCATGCGACTTATCCATTCAGTCTTCAGCGGTATGATGGGACACACTCTTTTTGCTTACCTAGATGATATCATTGTTGTGAGTAAATCCATCCCTGATCATTTTACCAAACTCCAGCAAGTCTTTGAACGCCTCCAGCTCGCAGGCCTGAAAATCAATCTCAGTAAATGTGACTTCCTGCGAAAGAAAATCAAATTCCTAGGCCATGTCGTAGATGCACAAGGCATTCATACTAATGAGGATAAAACTAAGGCGATTATTAACTTCCCAGAACCTACCACTACCGAAGCTGTACAAAGTTTCCTGGGCCTCAGTGGCTATTATCGTCGATTCATACAGGATTATGCAAAGATCGCCGCTCCCCTGACCCAGTTACTCAAGCAGAATGTGCCCTTTGTTTGGACTAACGACCAGTCACAGGCTTTCCAAAAGCTAAAAGCAGCTCTGGTAAATGCCCCTATTCTAGCATTCCCTGATTATACCACACCCTTCCTTCTCTGCACAGATGCCTCAGGCACTGGACTTGGTGCCGTTTTGATGCAACTCGATGAAGCATCAAGGAAGCGTGTAATAGCGTATGCTAGTCGCACTCTTACAACCGCTGAACATAACTACAGTGTCACAGATCTCGAAGCGCTAGCGGTAGTCTGGTCCTTGAAACATTTCAGAGATATCGTCTATGGTTATCCAGTGCATATCCAAACAGACCACCTTCCATTATGTGATTTGTTCAAGAATCGCAACCTAACAGGTAGGCTAGCTAGAAGGTCTGTCATCATCCAGGACTTTAATCCCACTTTTCAATATGTACCAGGCAAGTTGAATGTAGTCGCAGACACACTCTCACGTCACGTAGCAGCAGCTATAACATCACTGCAGCCCGAAGTAACTGAAAACACTACACTAACGTCAGAAGTTGTTCGAAACTTTCAGCGCCAAGACCCCATGTGGTCCAAAGTCATTTATTTCTTAGACTCTGGCGATGTCTCGACCTTACCTACTCTGCCAGTATCACTAGATGAGTTCATGCTGGATGATGATCTCTTGTACAGGAAAACACTGCTAACAGGCAAAAATATGCCCAATAGCAAAGTACGCCAACTTGTTGTCCCCACTGCCCTGATACCAAAGGTTCTTCATATTGTTCATAATACTCCTCAAGCTTCCCATCCAGGTAAAGACCGATGTTTGCGCCAAGCACGTCTCAAATACTATTGGCCAACCATGCGCCGCGATATCAATGCCCACTGTGACTCTTGCCTCCCCTGCCACTGCCACAAAGGATCAACCGGCTTACCAGCACCTCTCTTACAATACCCAATCCCATCACAACCATGGGAAACTGTCTCAATCGATCTCTTAAGACTACCTCTCACAGAATCTGGCGCTGAGTACTTGTTCGTAGCGGTCAACCACTTCTCCCGCTACTGTGTCCTCATACCCCTCTCCGACAAGACCGCGAAGAGCGTTGCACGTGCCTTTGTAGATCACGTAATTTGCCCGTTCAGTACCCCTCATACCATTCTTACTGACAACGGTACAGAGTTCAACAATAGCCTTCTCGATGAGATCAATCGCCGCTTTCATATCAGTAAGTGCAATGTCGTGCCTAACCATCCGGCTTCCAATGGCCTTGTAGAACGCCACAACCGAAAAATCTTAGAGTGCCTTGGACATCTAGGCTCCCATAGTTCGTCCTGGGATGACTGGATTCCCCAAGAGCCATCCTCAATCAATAGCTCCATCAATGCATCCATTGCTGAATCTCCCTTCTTCGTCCTCTTTGGTTTTGACAAGGACCTCCCATACTCTCTCTTATCCTCAAAGCCAGAACCCATCTACAACATGGATGATTATGTTAAACTAAAAGTGGCCAACTTCCAGACAAACCACCAGTATGTCCAATCCACTTTGGCTTCCTCTCAGGAGGCCATGCTGCAGCGCCAACATAAATCCGCCTCTCCTATCACCATCAATGTAGGCGATCTTGTCTTTGCTCATTCCCATACGCGTTCCTCTAAGTTGGATGACAAATTTACAGGGCCCCACCGCGTCCTCACTCAACAAGGCAACAAATTTCACCTCCAGGACCTGTCCACTAAGGACACCAGATGGGTCCACGTCGATGACTTAAAGTGGGCACCCCGTGGCCTCGTGTTGGAAGAGTCACTTACATAACCTCCTGCCCCCTCTTCCCCTCCACATATCCCTCAGTCTACTTTGTCTCCACCTATCCCTCAGTCTCCTTCCTCTCCACCTCCACCTGCTCATTCATCAACCAATCAATATCGGTCCAAACTGCGCTCTGCCCATCAACCTCTTCCCACCCTCCCCCATTAACTCTACCCTGATTTTCTAGGTACAATGTTAGCGATCTCCCTGCTGGCAGTGCTGACCCTCCTGGGGACTGGGTCAGGTCAGGACGATGGTGGAGTACGTCCCGGGGCCTTAGTCGGCTCGGGAGGCAAGGTAATGCTTGTTGAAGAAATAGCCTCCTTGCGCTACGATCTTGCGCCCCTGGCTGACGTAGCCATTCCCCTACCTGCCTATGCGCACCAGCTCCACGGAATCAGGAACCATCTCACGGCCATCATGGGGTCACACAACCCAAATGAGTATCTCTATAACCTTTTCCTACCACTCTCCTGGCAATTGCAATACGTAAGTAACAGATTCACTGAGCTCAATGACACATTTTCCATTCAGACACCCGTTGGTCGTTCTCGTGTGAAACGAGGTCTCTTCGACTTCGGCCGTGAGATTCTGAGTGGCTTGTTTGGCGTTGCTACAGCCTGTGACATTTCTGGCTTCAAATCTGATCTCATTCATTTAGCTTCAGCTCTAGAATCCCAACGCCGAGTCATTAAAATCCAACACACTATGTTACAGAAGCTCACGACCCACCTCAATGAAGTCACGTCCACTCTAAACAATTTCACCGATATCTTACAATGCCACCTTTCAGATCTCAACGTTATCTCTCAGTTCTTCTACCTCAAACTCAACATGGATAATCTCCAACTGGCCATTGACTCTCTCCTGTCTCAAGTCTCTACCTTGGTTCGTATCCTGGTCGATGCTATCAATGGACGTGTCACTGCCGACTTAGTACCTGTCTCAGCTCTCCGTTCTGTCCTGGAATGGGCTCACTCCACCTTCGGTCTCTCCCCAATCCTCCCCTACTCCTCCCTTGAATATTATTATCCTGTTCTCGAAGCCACTCTTCTCACCACATCCATCGTCGTCCATATTCCTCTCCGTTCTGCCATAACTTTTAACCTTTTCCACATCATTCCCTTCCCTTTCCGCCTCAACAACTCCTTGTTACAAGTATCTGTTCCTTCAGAATATTTCCTCCTCTCCCATGATCATCTTTCCGTTGCTTTCCTTTCTTCCACAGACCTCCAGAAATGTTCCTCCCTTACTCCGACCTCTCGTCTCTGTGCTGCCCACCTTTTCGCTATCTTCCCTAGCAGTGCTACACCCTGTGAGTCTGCTTTAGTTCGCAACCATTCCATCTACTCGGCCTGTTCTTTTGTCCCAGCCCCTGACCTCCCGGTCCACCATGCTCACCTCAACCATGTCCAGTACTTCTTTGCTGTTCCCATCTCTGTCACAATCATGTGTCCTGGTTCTTCGGTTCGATCCGTCCCCGCTAGTGGTCTCTACAAAGCACCTGACTATTGTACCGTCAAATCAGAGTCTGTCATCACTTACGCCACTCGCTATCACCAAGCTGTCCGTAAACACTCCTAGGACATCTTTCAACCAATTGACATGCCTTCAACCCTACCATCTGCCAATATTACCATCACCTCCCCTAACTTGCACATGCTAACCTTCCTCAGTGACAGTGATTTCATTATGGATCCATTTTCTCTGGCCTTCAGCCGTTCATGGGTTCATCCAACAGTTGTGTTTCCCCCTGTGGTTATCGCTTTCATAGGTTTTCTACTCATCATATGTGCAGCGCATTGTTGTGTCAGAAAATTGGAATGTCGACTCCAGGAAATCAGAGTCGCTACAGGCATAGTACGCCCTACACACGACGTAGAAACTCCCCGTACTTAGTGCCCTCACATTCAGTGACTACCATTGACATCTGACAATGAACCAAACTGTGAACAGAACTCTGCCTACTAGAAAATGATGGTATTTCTTTAATGCATTACTGAGTGACAGTGTATCCTACAGAAAATACAGAAAAAAAAAAATGAACAAAGAACAACTATAGAACTCTCATATCTACTCCTTGTTTATCATGTATCAAACTATTATTGTGTAATTCCCATTATGTTTATGTATACCTTCGACCCTTACTGGACTCGTACCTATTAATCCTTGTATATCTTATATGTATATATCCTTCTAATTCCCTCCCCTCACCATGGCCATGTCTCCCCTACTGCCCCTGTATCATACTTATCCCTTGTACAAACTTCCCCGCCCTTCCCTTAATACTATAATCAAACACCATATAACTCCTGGTGTCAGGAGACACCATCTCAGCTACCTGGGGGAGTTGTGTACCCCCTCCACAATATGTCTACCCCCCGATGTATATATGTCCCCCCCCAGTGCATACATGCCCCCACTAAACTTGCTGACCTAGCACGCATTCCCAGGGCCCCACGCCTGAACAAAGGCGTTATTGCATCAGTTCATAGCAGGCAGCCAAGACGGGCAGAGTATTTTACTGTGAGCTCGTAATAAACTCCTTATGTAGCTGTTTGTACACGGAGTCTCTATCACCAAAGTATTGCAAGTTACATATATGAATATATGTATATATATATGTATGTATGTATATATATATGCATATATATATGTATACATATGTATAATATGTATACATGTCTATATATGCATATATATATACATATATATATATATATATATATATATATATATATATATATATATATATATATATATATATATACAGTATATATATATATATATATATATATATATATATATATACAGTATATATATATATATATATATATATATATATATATATATATATATATATATATATATATATATACAGTATATATATATATATATATATATATATATATATATATATATATATATATATATATATATATATATATATACAGGCCACCTTTCTACCGATTCAGCAACCATCTTAGCTATCTACCTATCTATCTATCTATCTATCTATCTATATATATATATATATACATACAGTATATATATATATATATATATATATATATATATATATATATATATATATATATATATATAGATAGATAGATAGATAGATAGATAGATAGATAGATAGATAAGATGGTTGCTGAATCGGTAGAAAGGTGGCCTGCAGTCCTAATGGACCCAGGTTCGAATCTAATCTTGGGTAAGGAACAGTTTAAGGATTTGAATTTCATAGAGACAGACTTTACTGATTTACCAGAACCCGCTAACATGTCAAGAAAATACTTCCACTAGTAACAACAGACCAGTCCTGTTTGAGACAGCCCTAGCACAAATTCAGTATGGACGGTGGGTGTTAGCATCGAAGTGGTGACATTTGGAGGTGTATGGTATGCACGAGGATTACTGGGCCTTGGAAACAGGCTGTGAAGCCTATGTTCAGAGTCGGGCACATTCATTATATAGATACATACAAATATACATATATATTTGGGGGAGGAGGTGGCTCAATCGGTAGAGAGGTGGCCTGCCGTCCTAACGGACCCGGGTTCAAATCCCACTGGGGCAGGGAACAGATTGAGGATTTGAATATCATAAATATCAGACTTTACTGATCTACCAGTAGACACGCCGACATGTCGTAAAAATACCCCCGATAGTACCAATACACCAGTCCTGTATGAGACAGCCCTAGCATGTATTCAATATGGACGGTGGGTGTTAGCGCCGAAGTGGTGACATGTAAAGGTGTACGGTACGTAGGAGGACTACTGGGCCTTGAAAGCAGGCTGTGAAGCCTATGCCCAGAGTCGGTCACATAAAAAAAAAAAAACATACATACATACAAACATACATACTGTACATACATAGACAGATATAAGTGGTAGGTGGTTTGGCCATCATCCAATCTTTTGGTGTACCGGTAGTGTTCTCTACATAGATATATATATATATATATATATATATATATATATATATATATATATATATATATATATATATATATATATATATATACTGTACATATATAGACAGACATAAATGGTAGGTGGTGGTGACCATCATCCAATCATTTGATGTACCGGTAGTGTTCTCTAAGTATATAGATAGATAGATAGATAGATATAGACAGATATAGATATAGATAGATGGATAGATAGATATAGATATAGATAGATAGATAGATATAGATATAGAGAGATAGATAGATATAGATATAGAAAGATACATACATATATACATACATACATAGATATAAGCGGTAGGTGGTGGTGACCATCATCCAATCATTTGATGTAGTGTTGTCAACGTCATCCTTCACCTTTATCATTATTTTCCTGAGTCAGCCTTCCTCTCTTCCTATTTTTCCCAACTATCCTGTCACCTTTTATTATTCGTTTTTCCTTTTCTGGTGGTTTTACATTCGGTGATAAGCCGAATGATTTTCTGTAAGCCAGGAAACCATTAACAGTGCTGGGTGGTAACCATATACCCAACCCATACTTGTTCCCTACGTGCCAACAAGTGGGTTGGCGGAGGGTTTGTACCCCTCCCTGTAAAATAACTAACTCAAAGACAAATGGCTATCCCTTATGGGTTTATGGCATCTGTCTCTGTCTGTCTGTCTGTCTGCCTCTGTATGTACAGTATGTATGTATGTATGCATGTATGTATGGAGAGAGAGAGAGAGAGAGAGAGAGAGAGAGAGAGAGAGAGAGAACGGTCTTAAAATCTAGATACGCCTGACATTTTTACTGTGTGTAATATGAGCCACTACAGTACAGTACACTACCTGTGTATGTGGGTGCATACACCGAACTTAGTCATTCATGTTTTATTTCACGGAATGCGGTGTTAATCACGATGTATGGTATACAAAGATGGTCCTTGACTACTAATGAGTTAAATCCCATCTCAGGGATTAATGGTGTATTTTTACCGCTATACATTAAGTTTGTAGGCAGATCTGGCCTCTAGTTGAGTAATTATAAAACCGTTACATACTATTAAGCATAAATGTTGTATCATTGTATGGCTAATGCCTGGCCATCCATGATTTTAAATACGGGTCTCTCAGATATATATGCTGGCTATTTCATTATTTCGGTAACGAGCACAAGTTTACATACAGTATGTTATGGGTTTCATATATCAATAATAGTTAAACAAAATTCTTTTTGCAAGTAACAACCAAATTTAGCACTAAATTTCTTGAAGACCGAGAGGGGCAGCGATTAGTAAGATATATTTTATAAATTATATCCAATTTTCTGAAGAGTTAAGATTATCAGAAAAAGTAAAAGAAATTGAATTTCTACCTAGAACTCTAGCACCCACGAAAATAGTCTAAACATTAAGGGTGTGGCCACACTCGCTTCAAACATGTAATCGACAAGAGAAAACGAGATTCAGGGATCCGTTCAGACTCAGATATTGCCGCAGCTTTAATCCGGTGCTTCGTTTCATCTCTTCCATCACATGTTTCAAGCAAGTGTGGATGCACCCTAAGCCTATCACGTCAATGATGGAACACTGCCAGTGTTCACTGCATGTGTGTGCTTGTGATCTGATCAGTTTACTGCCTGACACAGGTTCCTACCAGACCGCCACAGCCTGACAGTACGCGACAATCTAGGTACTGTTTTTGTTTCGAGTTTCATTTCAACCACAGTGATATAAAATTATAATATAAATACTCCATATGATTTAGTTCAAGCCATTTACCATTAAAGACAGTGAACAGGATGTGAGATACGACCGTATTTTTGGAATATTATCATCCAGCTTTAGTTCACAGCTAAAAAATGGAAAGAGTAGTAATAGAAGACTTGTAAGAGCCTAGGGTCATTGTAAAACAAAAATTTATTCATTTTCCATCCATACTCTGCCGACTCCGACATGAATCCGATTATTGGATAACTTTTCCACAGATAGACAGTTACCGGTACTTATATTAATCGGCTTTTGCTTGCCGATTTACAGCACTACTTTTCAGCCAAGTATTCATCTCTGTTACGAACCCTTTTCCATTACCAGAAAAGCCTTCTTTTCTCTTTCACTGCAGCTTCTACACCCTCATCCCACCACCATGTTACCTTAAGTCTTGGGGGGCCCCTTGTCCAACCGCACACTGAATCAGTAACTCTTAGAAGATTGTTCTTGAGAGCTCTGTATTGTTCATGAACAATTCTGTCAACATCTCCCTGTTCAGTCACAATTCTACTCATCTCGCTATACAAGGCATCTCTCACTGCTTGGTTTTTCAACTTCCATATTTTCCTTCTAGGTGCACAGGTCTACTTCTTCACCACCTGCTTCCTAACCACCATGCCACATACAGGTAACAGTAATTTGTGTTGCTGCACACAGTCTTCGCTCCCTATATTACATATATATATATATATATATATATATATATATATATATATATATGAGCCTCTGTGGTACATTGGCAGAGTGTGCATTTCACACGCTGGTGAGCGTGGGTTCCCTCCCGCCAGAGTTGTAAAAACTTTGGGAAGCATCACCAAGCCACTTGCTACTTTGGCGGACATAAGGGGTGCTGTGGTTGAACCAGTGTCGCATACTAGTAAGCTTGCACCCAATCAGCTTAAGGCGGGCCGATTACACATGGTTCACAGACTACACACACATCCAAAGCCACTACAACACTACAATTACATTCACATGCACTTCTAACCCTAAATACTGTACAGTCTCTACCAGACAGCCTAAGCCACTTGGTAGAGATACATTGGCTGTATCGTCCCTGCTTCGGTAGGGATGTATAATTGCGTCAGGTTAATAAAAGCTGCACCACCTGAATCATGTGCAGAATCTGGTAAATGATTTATAGGAAAGTATATTTCAAACCAAACCTATATGGTGACACATTTCAGAGTCATCAGGATTTTTGCTTAGCCCCACACAACTTTGAAAGTGACACAGCAGTTTTTAATCTATTCCAGCCAGTACATGCGCCTTCCCCTAAGTTGGAGAAACACACATATACTGAATGTAAGAACGTATAGGGAAAGTTTTTAAAGCTGTAACCAGGAATCGAATATTGGAATTCTAAAATGGAACCAGGCACTGATAAAAGTTAAGCCACTCATATTCTATGAAGAACTTGGTAAAGCCATTGTGTGAGGCTATGTTTCAACCTGAACCCATATGATGACATACTTCAGTTATCTGGGTTTTTGCAATTAATACAGTAATTTTTAACCTAACAACAAACAAGACGGTGGCTCCTTCTGTCATACACACCTTCTCTCCAAGGACTGAGAAGAGAAGGTAAGACCCATCTCCCTCCCTAAACCTGGAGAGATACTGACGATGAGCGTCCCTAGACTGGGACACTCAAATATGAGATGCTGTACAATCACTGGGACCAAACTGTCTTCACAGTCAGCAGGGGGTCTTCCCTCCAGGAGATGGCAATGCATCAGGCGTGTATGACAGATCCGTAAGCGGGTCACTGCAACTTCCAAGTGACGGAGCATAGCTGTATAGGCCCATGGACTAACTACCGTCATTATCTCCCGTAGCCTGTCTGGGACAGGAAAAGTATCCCATGAATGCTGTCAGAAAGCCTGGATAACAGCCTTAATCACATGGAAGTAACCCTGTAGGGGAGAGGTCTCATAAAGGCATTAAGGGTAGTTACTGCCCTTGCAGCCTCACCTGTATATTTATTTCCTGCAGCCCAACGTGGGCTGGCAACCGGCAAAACGAAACTCTGTCCATGATGGCCCAGGAGGGGCTTTTCAAAAATTTCCAACACCGAGGGGTGGGTAGAGTTAAAATGCTCAATGGCAGACAAGATTGTCCTGGAGTCACTAAAAATAGTCAACTAATTGCCTCACATGTAAGGAAAACCTGGAGATCCATCAAAATTGCTGATAGCTCAGTAGTAAAAATTAAGGCTGAGGAAGGTAGAGTGCCATTCCAGCTAAAATCAGGTAACGCAACCACAAATCCAACAGCAGCATCAGACTTTGGGCCATCAGTAAAACTGAGACATACCCAATATTGGAGGCAATGTGAGCTAAAAACTGGGTGCAAATCACCACATTTGATGTCACAGCCTCAGGGGTAGCGACATAGTGGCAAATCTAACCTCATGTAACACCCAGGATGGAACAGCAGATATTTTTTCCATGCCTACGAGTAAAGTACGTGGGAGAATGAATTCAGCTATGATTTCCTTTCCTCTGTAACTAAATGAGTGAGGAAATCGTGGATGGATGTCATACAATTGATGCTAGGCAGAACTAAAAACACAGTCCTGTGTTGGGGTCTTGGGCATCCACAAGAAGGGTTGGGACATGGGAGATGGAGAAAGATCCTGTAGCCAAACGAAGGCCTGTGTGATGTAGAAAGGGTATATCTGTCAGCACCCCACCTAGTATGCACCAAAACCTTGAACCCATGCCGCACTGCAGACCACATAACGAGGCACAATGAAGGTCTGCACAAGTAACGCCGCACTGCAAGCCCCACATGAGGCACAATTTCCACTGTTTATGAAAAAGTCACTAAAGGGAGGCAAACTTCCTTGCAAAGACATTGCATGGCAGGGGTTTAAAGGTTCAAAGTCATCAGATAGGATGCGTTTACCTGTTTTCAATGTGGGATCCATGTATGACAAAGGTCAAAGGTGAGGTATAAACGCCTCAATTCTTCCTTACAAACACTCCTTTGGCCATTAAAAAACAAATCTTAATCACGATGTATCTCACGTAATCAGCAGAATTGCACTGCAATGGTCTTAGAGAAGGGGCTTCTAAGTCAGTGCTTCTGAGCCCAGGTAAAAGCCTGATCTATTGCAAGTTGTAGTTGACACCGCCACCAGCATATGTGATGTGGCAAACAAGATACAGAAGTCATTCACAAAGAGGGAGTTCTTCACTTGCACCGGTAGAACTTCCACTATTCCATTAAAAGCAACAGCAAATTAACACTTCCCTGTGGTACTTTCTCCTCTTGGGTGAATAGAGCTTTCTCTTGAGAGGAAGTTCTTAATAAAAATGGGTAAGCGATCCCAATGACCTAAAAAAAATGGAAAATGGATAAAATGCCAAGATGCCAAGCTGTGTTACATGCCTTCGGTAACCATATGCAATGCAGATGGACAACTCAAGGCAAAAATGATTATCTATAGTGGATCATCTGCCTAAACCCACACTGTGCCTCAGATAAAAACACACCATTTTCTAAAACTAAGCAAGGCGTACATCCACCACCTTCTGAAAGTTTGCAAATGCAGGACGCCAAAGAGACTGGGAAGAAATTGGACACAATGGATTTGCCTTTCCCTGGCTCCGGGATCGGGAAGATTATGGCCAGTAGTTGGCAACACTCCCTCCTCCAACACTCTATTGAACAAGGCCAACAGAAATCACGGACTCCTCCCCCAGGTGACGAATAATGGCACATATATGGAATATTATCATGTCCTGAAGTTGCGTCCTTGCAGGTGATTCATGACCCTTTAAGCACCCGGGGTCGACAGGGGAAATGTGGCCAGTAGATGACTCGTGGTCCTGGCCACACAGTACATGAGGTCAATGCTGGAAGAGGATTCTGCCATTTAATAAAAAGAAGAGACTTCATGCCCCCCACCCCACCCACAATGAAGCCCAACAATGAGAGGCAAACCAAGGGGTCACAGAACACCTGACAACCCAGGGGTAGTGGAAGAGTATACAGCAAGGTTGTGATTTAAGGCAAAGAGAAGTAATGATCTTACAGTAACACGAGCATTTACTTTCTCCGTTTATTATTCAATAAAATATCACTCTATTGTGCTGGAGAAACTATGGAACAAAGTGGGTGCATTAAGGTATTGGATTTCCAGATGGTGGCATTTATTCACAACTCATGCATTGTGATATGTTTTTGCCAGCCGCTGCCAGGGTTTCTTGACCCAAGCACACCCAAGCTACCCACGCCCAGTACATGCATGCCTCAGCCTCATTGTTGTGTTCAGTGTCGTTGCATCTAGAAGCATTTATTATTACTCGTTCCTTTCATCCCAGAACTCCGAGCATACGGTTCCAAAGTAACTCAGATACAATGCTTAAGCATCCTGAAAGTGCTAAGAACACAATAAAAGAATTTATACCGGAAGAAAGAGTAAAATTATTGGACAAGTGGCATGTGTAGTGGGAGCTTAATGCGAACAAGAGTAACATTCATACAACCAGATATAATGAGTTGGGTGTGTTTACGACGTGGATAGGCTCTTTGTTGGAGAATGATAAAAAACTAAAGATGTTAATGATGGGGGAGCAGTAAAATCATGTTTTCACGTTTAGTGCAACGTGAAAAGGATTTTGTGCCCGATTTTTGTTTGTCTGTTTGAACTGACAGACTAGGGGTTAGAAAATCTGGCTCTTACGGTATGTGAAGACTCTACGTGCTGACGTAGGATGTTAGGTAAGAATTTGGCTGACTTATTTATTACACAGGATGTATATGGTACTGCATTTGTGTTTGCCATTTAAGTTATATGCAGTTACTCCCATGCTGATTAATTCATTGTATTTTGTCCTTTATTTTTGACGACTAATGAGACTTTCAAAGGTAGTTTCACAATGCATTGTCTTTTCGTATGACTAAATGCATCGAAAGTAATACCTGGTGAAATAAAACTGAAAGTAATTCTTGGCAAACTATGCATGATGCTGGGTGGCAATTTTTCACAGGTTATTAGAAATTTCTGCTGGTTGGTACAGGAGGCTTTCATGGTTAGGCTTTGTGGCAATTCTAGGTGGTTAAAATTACGGGGGGTCTTTGGAAGGTGGGTAAAAACTTTCAGTTACCGTAGATTAGGTTAGGATGCAATGACGTCCAGTAGGCGAGATCCTATGTAATCACACTACAACAGGCACCTAAGGCAGAAATACCGGTATCTATCTATCTGTCTATTGCCAGACGTCTTATTTCCGTAAGGGGTGGCCACAAATCGTCTCCATGTTGCCCTGTTCCCTGCCATATCACTGCCCTGCTACCAGCTCACACCCTCTCTCTCATGGACCTCTCCACTCCATCCCTCCATCTCATCCTTGGCCTCCCCCTCTCTCTCTCCCCCTCCCCTCCACCTCACTCACATACACTCTCCTCGTCAGTCTCTCGCTCTCCATCCTCTCCACATGGCCAAACCACCTCAATGTGTTTCTTCTAATGCTTCCTATCACATCCACATCTACACCACAATGCTCCTTCACTTCAGAAATACTGATAATAAAACTGAGTTTTTATATATTTTTAAAAGGAAAAATATGGGGTTCCCAGAACCTAACCCTAAATTTTACATGGAAATTTATCTCACATTTTTCACCAACTTGATTGAACACGAGATTCCACATAATCTATCTTATGTTGTACGGAGACTCTACTCTACACGGGTAACCACCACACAATGAAATGGCAGCTCCGGACCAATAGAATGCCAGGCCATGTGGTGCCTACTTGACCTTAACCAAAAAAATGACCAGCAGACTCACTTGACCTGGCTTCACCAAGCCACCCATCTAGCCAGCCCAAGCAACCAAAGAGGCGTGTTGCTAGCCACAGGGCACATCATGTGCATCACTCAACCACCAGGCAACTTTTCTCTTTACCATCACGGGATACCACGCAGGGGAAACACGTGGGAGGTCAATATCTCTGTCCTTAGTTGACCAGGAAGGGAATATCATCACCATCAGCATATCCTCTTCTCCGGTGATGAAGGAGGGGGGCACTTGGTCCATAAGATCGATGGATATCAGTCCTAATGAGGCAGCCCCAGGCAACCACAGTATGGAACCACACTGACCATACTTCAAGCCCCACCACCACTGCAAGCTCCCCTTCGGTGGGGATCTCCAACATAAAGGAAGGTGGATGCACTGCAGAGCTGTGTGGACCTAAACAATTATCCGGATGACTATAAAATGCGCTATTATATGGCTTCGGGTTGAAATACATCCTCCCATAATATTCCAATATATTACCACTATGCCGGGAATTGAACCCGGGACTCTCAGGTTAGAGCCAGGCAGCAATCCACTACATTACAACCAAGTAAAATTTACCTCACATTGTCACAATCTTGTAACCAATGTCCCTCTGCCCCCACTGTGGGCATGAAGAGGCTGAGATAACCCCCTGGCACTCAGCCTCTTCAGGCCCAAAGTGGGGGCGGAGGGAGAGTTACAAGATTGTGACAATGTGAGATAGGCTAACTTCTATCTGATTGTGGTGTAGCGAATTGCTGCCTGGCTCTCACCTGAAAGTCCCTGGTTCGATTCCCGGCACAGTGGTATTATATTGGATGATTTTCCCTGTGTAAAGTACAGGTTTCTCTCTCCACTCCCATAACAGATTTACCTGGATCTTCACAGAATTCGATTGGCTTAGTTTTGATCACTCCATGGCATAGTGATAGTGTCTGGCTTCTATCTTGGAGTCCCGGATTTTATTCCCGGCTAGTGCCTTAAAAACTGTCCACGTAAGTCCACACGTGTAATGTCTGTTTGTCACGTATGGAAAGGCACATATACCGACAGGGATAGATTAAAAACTGCTATGTCCCTTGCCGAACTGTGTGGAGCTAAGTAAAAATCCAGTTGGCTCTGAAATATGTATCTTCAAACGGGTTCAGGTTGAACGTATCCTTCCATAATGGATTTATCTGGTTTTGCATAGAATTCGGGAGGTGCAACTTTTATCACACCATGGCATAGCCTAGTGATATCGGTGCCTGGCTTCTGTGTAGGAGTCCCTAGTTCGATTTCCAGGTCAAGCATAAAAAACTTTCCATATACCGTATATGTCTATAACTCACATACAGATAGATATACACGTAGGTATGTATGCATGTATGTATGTACTACTGGCACATATGAACCTGGTACAGTATAACACTGCAGCTTGGGTCTGGCAGTTGGTATGCCTGGGGCCCTTGACGAATTCACACGTGTTGTGTCTATGAGGATGAGTGAATGGGTTACAGATCACTGTTTAAAACTGACACATAGCTACGAAGCATATGTTTAGAAGACTGTAGGCTAAGAAACCATACATATGGGGGTTTTCCACTATTCTCACAGCTTATTCCTTTAACTGATAAACTTAAATTGCAATGATATTCAAATGATATTAAGAGGTTTCGTACCACAGACTGATCCAGTGAGTGCTCACTCACCTTAATATCGTTCCCGTCCTGCACAGATTGTGGTGCGCACTCTTCATTAATGATTTATTTGATACAAAAATCACGTCGTTTTTATAAACTGTATAATGGCATTTTCAGTTTGCAAAAGTAACACGTCATACGATGATGTGGTTACTGGCTCCTACTGCCTTCATGAATAATGATCCTCCCCTCCCTTTCTGTCAACTTTTTCATTGCTGGAATTCTCATTCCCATCTTCTCCCCCCATCACTCCCTCCCTTGAACTCCTACCCGTCTCACTCTCCCCTTCCCCCCCTAAACAGCCAGTTCCTCTTCCCCCCCACTCCCTTCTGGCTAAGCGGAGTGGAGGTGGCAGAATCAGTTCTCCTTATATATTAAACCCATTGTGGTTATCTGCCTTAAAACCCTACTGCTGTCATTAAGCTTTTCTTATTGACAATCTCTCTCTCTCTCTCTCTCTCTCTCTCTCTCTCTCAACCTCTCTCTCTCTCTCTCTCTCTCTCTCTCTCTATCTATCTATCTATCTATCTATCTATCTATCTATCTCTCTCTCTCTCTTCCCGTCGTTCAAACCACTTCACATCAGAGCTAACCTTAGTTCTGTCACCAGTCCGTAGTGCCACAGGGCACTCCGGAGGAAAGCGGGGACAGTGGGGATGCCACAAACTTCAAAGTCGCTGTGTCTTCGATAGGTGTTTGGTTATGGTTAATGATGGTTTGATGTTGTTTGTGTTGCAGTTGAAAGACGCTGCCAAGATTTATCACAAACCTAGCACAGCAAACATATAAATGATGAACCGGCAACAAGACAGTCTCGTCCTTCGAGGTCAAACTTTTGGCATGGAGGAGAGTGGAAAGTCAGTTATGGAGGTAGGCAACACCCTAGGAATATCTAAGACAACAGCTGCATTATGGATGATGCATTAGACAGAAAGTGGAGACCTGAACAACAAGCCGAGGGGATGGCCACCAAGGACGACCACGGCCAAAGACTATCAACAGATACGAGAAGCTGAAGAAATAATCCTTTTACCATCGCCGCTGCTATATGAAAACAACTATATACAGCTAGATGTGACTGCTCAGACTAGGCGAGTTGTTGATGGTATTCATCACAGGATATCGGCCAAAAAACAGTAACTAACGCCTCGACACTATGAGGGCAGATGTAGGTTCACAGAGAACCTAGTGCGGGAAGATCTCATTGACTGGACTCGTGTTACATTCACCGACGAAAAAACATTCTCCTTAACAACCTGCGGGAAGATACTTTGCTGGAGGAGAAATAGCAGCAGGTTTAGTATTACAGAAGGCATCACACATGCCTGTTTATGTACAAATAAATAATCATAACGTGCATTCCACTTAGATATTTTATATGACATTTCTAAAACTGTTGGATAAATCAGAACATATTCGTTATGCATGCAAAATTGATTTCAGAATAAACAATAAGGAGAGCTCAGAGTGCAACATCCGTGCCACTCAATTTGTCTATGGTCGTAACTTTGACCCTATCCTGTAGCCTTTATCTTCGACCGAGTATTGTAAAATCCAGTTTGGACCCTCAACCATTCGACGTGTATTGGTTCGAATTTAACTTAAGATGTTAACGTTGGCCTTGTCTTATGACTCTGACCTCTTAATTACTGTCCTTGAAATAGAATAACTTTATCCTTGTCTGATGTTAACTGCTTCCAGGGGTTGTCGAATCAACTACCTAGCTGAGACAAAGGGTCGAATCATTTTCATTGCCCTCTTCTGTCATGTGGAGGTGTATGGTATACAGGAAGACTGCTGGGCCTCAGGGAATGGGCTATTTCCCCTATGCCCTAAGTCACACACAAAAAATCCAGCAGGTTACAGTAAGGAAAGACTTTCTTCTTGTAGCAGGCGGCTAAACACAGCTTCCGCTGCTGCTGCTGCTGCTGCTGATAATGATGATGGCCCATCTGGCCTGGAGACAGGATTAGTCACTATGCCTTTGTACAGTACGTGTTATATAAGATCATCTGTAATCCCAACGTAAAGAACGA
Organism: Coenobita brevimanus; assembly: GCF_032717465.1. NCBI lineage: Eukaryota > Metazoa > Arthropoda > Malacostraca > Decapoda > Coenobitidae > Coenobita > Coenobita brevimanus. Next base: position 36,769,933 of record NC_136954.1, read on the forward strand.
TAGGTTACCTATCATATTCAAGGACATATAAATGACGCCTATGTCGGTATCCTTTAAAAGTCGAAAAATTATATGGTCGAAAACTCATCTCTCAAGTAGATTACATCTCCAGCACGAGAGTGATGGCTAGCCTACATCTCCAACTGCTGTTCTAGACCACAGAGTGATCGTTCCCACGTCAACTGGGGTGCGTTGGACTGGCCCCTTTTGGACATGGCGCCTTGCAGCAATGAGCTACTGTGAAGTGGAGCATGAGTGGGAGGCTGTCTTTACCGTGTGTAGATGGTGTGCTTGTTTCCTAAGGGACACAGCTGTGACAGATTACGACAGGCATGAGCCAAACACAGTGTACATCGATCTGATGAAACAAAAATACTGCCAATAAACAATGTACTGTATTAATGGTAGGTGGGGGCGCTCACCATCCACTCACTCGATGTAGTGCTGCTCTCGGGTGACCATCCTTTCCTCTCTTCCTTCCTTCTTTCCTCTTCTTTCTTTCCTTCACTATTTTCTCTTTTGTCTTTCTTTCCTTCATTCTTTCCTCTTCCTTCTGTCTACGGGTGACTCTACACCGAGTGACAAGCCAAATGGTTTCCTGTAGCCTACGCCAGGAAACCAATTACTACACTTGTTAGTAACCATATAACCAAATTATGGCGCCTGGTGGTTTAGTGGGTAATTAAGGCACTCCAATTGGATTGAGCCTAGGCAGGTTTGTATCCAAGGTATGGTTGGGATTTATTGCTCATGTAATGCCACTCAGGGATGAGTGAGGCTGGTCACTCTCATCTTAAATGTCAGGACCAACTTGCCTAGCCTCGGGCTCCTACACTCCTCATTGGGCAACAGAGGACTGGATGATAATGATGATGTTGAACGTTGTATTTATAATTATGGCATATATTACATATTTTATACTTTGAGTCATCTTTTGAGTGAAATATTTGGCTGAACTGTCATTATAACCAGTATATTATAATTACTGCACAGCGAATAAATAGGTCCTGTGAATATATAATGCCCTTGAACCTCTCCTTCCAATGGAAACAAGACGTCATTTTTCTACCTTGATTTGCCATTTAAATACAAACTTTGAAATTTCATCACTTCCAGCGCATTATATCCATCCGATTATGTAAATAGGCAAATATATATCAGACAGACAGCGACTTAGTCTGATGAAAGAGACTTCCCCACTATCCTCGCCTGCCCTCAAAGCGCCGTGGCACTACGAATGGCGACACACTGTTAGGGTAAGGTCGAGAGAGAGAGAGAGAGAGAGAGAGAGAGAGAGAGAGAGAGAGAGCACCGCGTATCGACCGCAGCAGGGTTTTAAGGCAGATAACAACTATGGATTTATTATGTAAGGAGAGCAAATTCTGCAACCTCCACCTCTCTCAGTCAAAGAGAGTGGTGGTGGGGGTGGGGGGAACTTGCAGCTTAGAGGGGGAAGGGGAGAGTGAGAGGTATGGGGATCAGGGGAGGGAGAGGGGGAGGGGAAGATAGGAGTGAGTTTCCAGCAATGAAAGAGTTGACAGAAAGGGAAGGGAGGATTCTATGAAGGCGGTGGCAGCCATTGACTACATCTGCGTATGACGTATTAATTTTACAAACAGATAATGCCGTTATACACTTTATGGAAACGATCTGATTTTTGTATGAATTAAATCATTGATGAAAAATGCGCTCCACCATCTGACAAAGCAAGCCAGGGGCGATTTTAAGGTGAGTCTATGATACAGAAATCTATCATTTGGTTATCATTGCACCTGAAGTTTATCTATCAGCGAAATGAGCTATGATAATACTGTAATGAAAAGCACCCATACGCATGTTTACTTATACTAGGGTATAATCTAATTAAACGTTTCGTAGCTACGTGTAACTTTTAAACAGTGATTGGTAAACCATTCATTCATCCTCCTTTATAAAACAAATGTGTGAATACGTCACGGGTTACAGGCGTACTAACTGTCAGACACAAGTACACTCTTATACTGTACTAGGTTCATATGCTGCCAATAGTACATATAGACAGAGACATAGATATATATATAGATATATGGAGAAAATGGATATGAATGGTAAACAGTGCAATTGTAGCTACTGTTACTTAAGCTTTGTGATGTGGTGTAACAGCTAGGCAATGTCACTTTCTTCTGGTGGTATAAAAAGTACTTTCCAGCACTACATGATGGGGCTGAAGGGAGGGTTAGGATGGTGGGTGCAGCTGCAGAAAAGAGGAGTGGGTTGGAGGCAGTAGCAGGACAAAGGCATGAGGAGTGTGGGGTGAAGGAAGGGGCGACTGATGACAAGAGGGGTGAGGAAAGAAGAGAAAGGCTGGTTCTGACACACACACACTCAGTCACACCCACGCACTTACGCAGGCGATACAGATCTCGTGGTGCTGCCATATACGGTACAGAAAATGGTTGCTATTGCATGAAAACACTGCTGGGGGAGGCGGTGGCTGAATCGGTAGAGAGGCGGCCTGCAGTCTTGATGGACCCAGGTTCGAATCCCGGCTGGGGCAGGGAACAGTTTAAGGATTTGAATTTCATAAAAAGCAGACTTTCCTGATCTACCAAATGACCCGCCGACATGTCATAAAAGTACCCCCGCTAATACCAATACACCAGTCCTGTATGAGACAGCCCTAGCATGTATTCAATATGGACGGTGGGTGTTAGCACCGAAATGGTGACATGTAGAGAGGTGTATGGTATGTAGGAGGACTACTGGGCCTTGAGAGCAGGCTGTGAAGCCTATGCCCAGAGTCGGACACATTAAAAAAAAAAAAAAAGTATTAGGATTCACTTTTTCTCCGCAGCTACCCTGGAGAAGATTCAGAACAACGTACCGGTAGGTAAAGACGTCAGTTGATAAAATGAACACTGTGTTGTTTGCAGGACCATATAATATATGATCTATCACTGTTTTCATCATCCAGGTAACTTTCTAAACAAATATATTTGTGATGTGCGAAGCGTCTAAATAACGTATGAGGAAAGCAAAAATGCAGAACTATAATCAGTGCTCAGTGAGAAGTATGGACCTGTTTAGTTCTCAATCAAGCCTTCGAAATACTATTCAGCCCCACAGCTAAATAACACTGAGACAGATAACAGAGTGTCAAGTTGATAAAGGTGTGTGACTCATGTCATATTCATCTCCATACATGCCAGTCCTAACTTCCAAGTCTGTTGTTCACACATTCACTTGCCACAGCCATCCACATCCTTGGTCGTCCAAGCCTCCTCCTAGTCTTAAACTCGATAATATAAAATGGCATATTCTTTTTCTCATTCATATTCATGTAAACTTTTTGTGGCTCTATAATCTAGCCTAAGCACAGCTTAATCTTCACCTCTTCAACTATCTTTTCATGATTCTCCATATTTCTTAACCTATCCATTCTACGAAACTGTCTGTCTATCTATCTATCTATTGCCGGACGCCTTCATCCCGCAAGGGGTGGCCACAAACAAATCGCCTCCATGTCGCCCTGTCCCCCGCCATTTCACTGCCCTGCTCCCAGCTCACACTCTCCTCTCTCATAGTATTTATGTTCTTTTTCTATGAAGCCAACATAATTATTCGTTTCATTTCTACTTCTCACTCCTGCCATACCTTACCGGTCTCACACATACGCTGTTACGGGCACTAGTTAACACACGTCCTTGCACTCCTGCTGCCTCTATACTCAGCCCTCTATTCTGTGTCAAGGATTTTATAGGTCTCTCTCTCTCTCTCTCTCTCTCTCTCTCTCGTGCTTTTATTACTCCCATTCATGTCACTGTCCATCTGCCCCTGCCTTTCCATCATTCGAATTCTCTCTTCGTCCATTACATGTTCTTACACGAATATTTACATATTTCCTCTTTAAAAAAAATAATAATAATAATTTGGTTTTACGCCAGGTATCCCCGAAGGGCTAAGGCGTTGCCTCTGGGTAGAGGACTTTTGGACTGGAGCATGTAGCATTTTATGACCGGATGCCCTTCCTGATGTCTACCAATGACCCTTGGGTGGATTCGATCCTCCGACCCTTTGGCCAGAGCGGAGCGCTCTAACCCATTGTGCCACGGCTTAGTACTTTCATTTAATTTTCACACATTTAATTACCATTCTCTCCATTCCCTGTACTAAACTTTCCAAGCAGTCCTTAACCAAAACTGTGCCCTATTACGAACGTTTCACTAGGCTACTTTTCGAGAATCCATTTCTTTTTTTTCTTTCGTTGGTCTTCCCCCACCCACATCCTGGCATAATGTTTTCATACCAGCTACCACCCTCGCAATGATCCACTCAAAAGATTCGAAAAAAAAACAAAAAAACAATAATAGTAACACTAACTCTTCATAAGGGTGTACTGCCTAACATGACACGATACGGTGACATTTGTTTTTATTCTTGCTACCAATGGGGGACTTAACGCCAAGGCTCACTTACACTAAAGGACTTAACTCCTTGAATTTGGTGACATCCGCTTTAGTTTATTCTTGTTACCTCTTAAATGATTTTTTTAAGCTGAGACTTTTTGAGCTGGAAACATTAAATACAGCTTTCATTAACCCCTTCACTACTTCGGATATTTCCTAAGTTGAATAAACATAGGTCAGTGGTACCTGGAATAGTCTTCAATAAAAAATACGTCACCAGAGTGAAGGTGTCAATGAGGGCTATTTCTCAGGCCCAGAAAGTCTCTCAGCTGAACAAACCCATCTGTAGATACCTGTAATAGAAAAAAATATAAAGATAGATCTTTGGGTTGAAGAGACCGCAGGTAGCAATGTCCTCCTCAAAAATAAATAAATAAATACATAACAATCTATCTATCTATCTATTGCCAGACGCCTCAATCCCGTTCGGGGTGGCCACAAACAAATCGCCTCCACGTCGCCCTGTCCCCCACCATTTCACTGCCCTGCTGCCAACTCACACCCCCCTCTCTCATATACCTCTCCACACCATCTCTCCATCTCAACTTCGGCCTCCTCCTCCCTCTGCCCCCCTCCACCTCACTCACATACACTCTCTTCGTCAGTCTTTCACCCTCCATCCTCTCCACATGGCCAAACCACCTCAGTGTAATAATAAAATAATCACGTAACACTTGGCATCTTGAAACATGGACGAAGTATAGTGATACAGGTACACTGTAGCTATATACCACTATACTTCGTCCAAGTTTCAAGATGCTAAGTGTTAGGACGTGATACTTTTTTTTTTTTTTTTGGGGGGGAGGGCGTCGTTACCAGCGGTCTCTTCAACCCAAGGATCTATCTTCATTATGGTAGGTGGGGGAGCCCATCATCCACTCATTGTAGTGTTGCCATATGGTTTCTACACTGAGTGACAAGACCAGTGGTTTCCTGTACCCAGGAAACCATTTACTGCACTGGAGGGTAACCATATAACCGGGGTTTCTGGCCGGGTTAAGTGTCCCCCAAATACCAGTCTAAAATCACTAAATTATGGCAAACGTTTTGGAGAGCCGGGGAGGACCCAATAGCCTACCCGCCCAGGGCCTCAACCAAATGGGCAGATTGGCATGGCCATGGGGAAAGTGAAATGTGTGAATGAGGAGAGTAAGAGGGTGGAAGTGGTGAATGTGTTCAAGAGTGCGAGATATGCCGTGATGGCACTGTGTGAAACTATGATGAAAGGGTGTGACTGGAGTATTGGAGGGTGCAATGTGTGTAAGGTCGGGTATGAATGGGCGAGGAAGATGCAAGAAAGGAGCTGCCTTGTTGATGAATGAAGTGTGGCAGAGTGATATGAGAGATCACAAATGTCTCAGCTCGAGATGCATGTATGTCTAGTGCTAGTTTAAGGGTGGTGATTGAAGCATACCGGTATGTACCGTGTAATGACAGGAGTGAGACAGAGAATGACAGGTTTTGGGATGAGCTGGGTGAAGTAGTACGAGAAATGCCTAAGAGTTATAAAATGATTGTACTGGGCTATATGAATGGTAGTGTAGGCACTTCCACACGATCACAAATGTCACAGATATCAACAAAGTAAATATCGGAAGTGACCATAGAATGGTGAGTTGCACAGCCAGATTCAATTTCGAAAGTGAAAGAAAGAAGATGATTAAAGATAAAAAGATATGCCCAAGACAAGTAAACGAAAGTAAAGCAGTCTTTCAGTTGGAACTAAGGAACAGATTTCAGGCTCTAAGTAATGCTGAATGTGACACTGATCAGCCGAATGACAGGCTAACAATAATGCTAAGAGAATCAGCGGAGGTAGTAGGAAAACTTAATACAACCAAAGCCAAGTAGTATTCAGAAAAGTCACTCAAGCTTTTTAAAAAATGAAAGGAAATGTAAGTAAAAACAAAGAAAGATGAAACAGAACGAGCGGAATTAAATAAGCTTATCAACAAAGGACAAAGAGAAGAAATAAGAAACAGAAACATGGATCAGATCAAAGAAACCATCAATAAAGAAAAAAGTCTGAAATAGGTCCGAAGTAAAATGGCACTAGGAAAGCAACAAATTACATCACTGAAAGACAAAAACGTTGAAGTCATTAAGTGCAGAGATAAGATGTTGACTAATTTTACAAAGAACTGTATGCATCAAAGACCGTAGTACCAATAGCTAACTTTTCGGTTGACACAAGTGAAATACCTGAGGTAACACCAGAAGTAAATATTTCTCTTAAAAATATGAAAAGAGGAAAAGCTCAAGGAGAAGATGGAATAGTAGCAGATTTACTGTTGGATGCAGGAGCAGAAGTACAATATAGGCTTACTTATTTACTCAACGTTTAAAAAGAAAATTCCCAAAACATGGTGTAATGCAACAGTTATTTTACTTTACAAAAAAGGTGACTCAAAAGATATTAGTAATTATCGACCCATTAGCTTATTATCAGTCATTTACAAACTCTTCACTAAAGTCCTTACGAACAGAAAAACAACAAATTTTGAAGAAAACCAACCTCTTGAACAGGCAGGATTCCAAAGCGGGTATTCGACCACTAATCATTTACGCACAGTGAACCAGCTAATTGAGAAAACTACAGAATATAATAAACCACTGTGCTTAGGTTTTGTTGATTACGAAAAGGCTTTCGACTCAGTGGAGCACATAGCAATTATACAATCATTGCGAGAACAAGGAGTGAATGAGAACATTATAAAACTGCTTGAAAACATAAATAAAGAGGGAACTGCTACAGTTAAATTACCTAAGGACTCAGAGAAAATTAAGATTGAGAAGGGCGTGCGTCAGGGAGATACAATTTCACCAAAATTATTTACAGCATGCCTAGAATGTATATCCAGAAAGCTAGAGTAGGAAAACAAAAGAGTGAACATACATGGAGAAAAGCTAAAAAGCTAAACCATTTAAGATTTGCAGATGACACTGTCCTAATCTCAGAAACAGCAGAAACATTGCAAGAAATGTTAAATGCCTTGAACAGAGAAAGTCTCAAAGTAGGGCTAAAGATGAACCGGAGTAAAACTAACGTTTAATCCATAAACACCAAAGAGCGTCATCAGAATAAGCGGAAAAATTCTTGAAGAAGTCGAGGAGTACAATTACTTGAGACATATACCAAAATTAACGAAAGATAATGATAGCGAAATAAAAAGCGCATTACAATTGGATGGAAAGCTTTCGGTAAACATGGAGACATTACGAAAAGTAGCTTGCTAGTTTGTATGAAACGAAGAGTATATAACGAATGTATAATTCCAGCTATGACGTATGGTTGTGAGAGCAGTTGGGATTACCTTTAAGAGACAGGAAAAGATCAACTTGGGTGAAGAGCAGAATAAAGTCAAAGATATTATAGAAGTTATAAAAGAACAGAAATGGAGGTGGGCAGGCCACACACACACACACACACACACACACACACACACACACACACACACACACACACACACACACGCACGCACACACAGCGTGTGCGGTGCTCCTTTCTGCGCGGGATTTCTAGTACAGTAAAAATTTAACCTGACCTCACACAAATTGCAACAAAAACTATTTTACTTTTATCGTACCCCTAAAGGTATCCTCTTTGACACACAAAAAGTCTTAATGAATAATCCAAAGAGAAAATCCTGAAATCCGGGAAATTTAAAATGGCCGCCATCTGCCCTAGTGAGTCAGTGGCAATAATTATTTATATCAGAAAGTGCTACAATGTTCTATAATAGTACCTCTGTTTAGGGAATTAATTGAGGCATATGAACAGTGTCATTTGCAAGCAGTCTGTAGACGGAAGTGGATCGTCAGTTTCAACTCCTGGAGAGAAGGGAAGCTCATCTATCAACCAGGCCAGTAATACGAGAGGAGACAACATTCACGCTGTACCTGGTGAAAAGGTACACAAAGGCTGTTGCCGCACCACAACAGATAGCCAAGGATACCAGGCAACAAGAGTCAAAACCCAGTACAAGCAGAGAGAATTGTACACTAAGATCGACTACAGGGAGGTTTTTCTTCAGTACTGATTGCCTCTTTTGTGGCACACCAGCTAAGCTTGGAAGAAAGAGAAAGAAGCCAGATGTACGCCAAGTGAAGACAAATGAATTCAAGGACACGTTTTTGGCAACATGTCGCAACCGAGGTGATGATTGGTCAGAGACTGTTAAGGTACGGATATTGCATGTGCATGACCTACATGCAGCAGATGCAGTCTACCATCAGACTTGCAGTGTGAATTTTCGCACGAAGAAGCAGATACCAGCAGCATGTCAGAGAAACACACAAGCATCCAAGAGGGTGAAGGTTGGCCGGCCTGAAGCTGATGAGAGGACAGCAGCATTCTTGGAGGTTGCGAAGTATACTGAAGAATATGATGATGAGCAGATCACCATAAATGATCTAATTGACTTCATGCAGCAGAAGCTTTCACACACTGAACATGAAGTCTACGGTTACACCCACATGAGGGCAAGGCTGCAAAAACACTTCGGGAAGACGGTAATATACACTGAGATCAATGGGAAACCAAACGTGGTCACCTTCAGGACAGCAGCCAGGGTGGTGCTGCAAGACTACTCTAAAACGCAGCAGCAACAAACAAACACAAGTGAAGAGAAGATCAAGTTTGTGCAAGCAGCTACAAAGCTCATCAAACAAGATATTGGAGACATTAAGTTATCCTATGAATCTTACCCATCCATTGATCACATGGAATCGTCAGAGGCTGACGTCAGATTTTTTCCAGATACTCTTCATATGCTCCTGGAAGAACTATTTGCCGGGACCAAAACTCAAGCCAAAGTGGCAGCAACTGGACAAGCAATGATGCAGGGAACTAGACCAAGAGTCATGTTAGCATCTCTTCAGTCTGAGTTGGGTGTGCAACTATATCACCACTTTGCATCACTGTTCCTCATTGACACTCTTCATCATCTTGGGTTTTGTTGCTCATACCAGGAGGTGCACCAGTCTGAACGAAATGCAGCCAAGTTCCATGGAACAAACATTCCTGACCTAACAACAGAGTTTGTCCAATATGTGGCCGACAATGTCGACCATAACATCCACACATCGGATGGGCATGGTACATTCCATGGTATTTTTTTTTTAATGAATGGAAGAAGGAAAAACAAAGAAAAAAAAATACGTCCATGTGCCTAAAGGCATCCTCCATTCATAAAATATTTATAACAACTGGATTTAAATGGAAGTGAATTAAATGTTTGTTAAGCTTAGAAGGGAAGGAGAAGAAAAGGAGGAATTCAGATTAGAATGCAGAAATAGGTTTTTGGTGTTGGAAACGTTGGAAGAGGGGGAGAGAAGTGTAGATGAGATGTGGGAGGATGTGAACAAAGTTTTGTATGAGACTGCTGAATGTACGATTGGAAGGAGACATAGCTTCAGGAGAAAGAAATGGATATCAGAGGAAACGTGGGATATGATAAAAAAGAGAGGTGAGGCTAAATTGAGGAGTGAGATGCAATGCGTTGATGAACAAGAGATTGAATTAGCAAGAGCTGCGTACTGGAGTTTGAATTCAGAAGTAAGAAGGTTAGCTAGGAGAGATAAAAGAAGATGTGTGGATGAAAAGGTTGCAGAGACTGAAATCTTAATAAACAAAAATGATGGACAGAGTCAAAGAATAGCATATGAATCGATTAGAGAACTGAGTGGTAATGCAGGTAAACGCAAGGAAATACCAGTTAGAGACAGGGAAGGAAATTTATTGACCAAAGATGGAGATATTAAAAATAGATGGAAAGAGCATTTTGAGACAGTTCTTAATAGACCAATACCACCAGAAGAGGATATACCGTCTGCTCAGGAAGATTTAAATATAGAAACAGGAGAGTTGAGGCTTGCAGAAGTGGAGAAAGCAGTATAACAGTTAAAGAATAATAAGGCACCAGGGGAGGATGGTTTATTTCCGGAAATGTTTAAAGTGGAGGGGGATAGATTAATAATGATCTTGACCAAGCTATTCAATAAGATATGGGTGACGGGGTTACTACCATCAGTTTGGAAGAATGGTGTAATTGTTAAAGTTCCGAAGAAGGGAGACCTGAGTGAATGTGGTAATTGGAGGGGAATCTCTTTGTCACCGATAGCTTTGAAAGTTTTCAGTAGAGTGTTGTTAAATAGGTTGGAGCCAGTGGTTGAGGGTATTCTGAGGGATGAACAGGCTGGTTTTAGAAAGGGACGTGGTTGCAATGATCAGATCTTTATAGTTAGGCATTTGATGCAGCAAGTTAATGAAATGAGAGTGCCGTTAAGTCTTTGTTTTGTTGATTTTGAAAAGGCTTTTGATAGTGTTTCGAGAGAGACTATGGGGAAGATCATGAGACATTATGGAATACCAGAGGAGTTTGTGAGGGTCATTATGAACATGCATGAGGACACATTTTGTAAAGTGATGGTTGATGGTTGTCTGAGTGATTCGTTTGAAGTCAAGTCCGGAGTAATTCAAGGTGGTGTTCTATCGCCTTTACTATTTATATTGGTCATTGATTACATTATGAAACGCGTTGGAACAGAAACCGGTGCAGGTATACTTTGGGGAGAGAACAGGAAACTTTTTGGATTTAGATTATGCAGATGATATAGTTTTGATTTGTGATGGGCCAGAAGAGATGCAGAGAGTGTTGGACTGTTTGGTGAGTGAAGGTCGCAAGGTGGGTTTGGTTATTAATTGTGGAAAAACTGAAATAATCAATATGAATACGGAAAATGCGCAGGAATGTGTAATTGGAGGTATGGTTGTAAAGCAAGTTGATAGGTTTAAATATTTAGGTACTTATTTAGCCAAGGATGGTTCTTTGAACTTTGAATTCGAGGAAAGGTTAAAGAAGGCTAATCAGGCAATGGGAATGCTTAAAAATATTTGGAATAATAACAATTTCTCTGTGCATACAAAAATCTAACTTTATAAGGTAATGGTTAGGAGTATCTTAATTTATGAACACGAGTCTTGGTACAGTACAGTGACTATGGAAAATAAATTCTTGGTGTTTGAAAATAAAGCACTTAGAAGAATATTAGGAGTTAAGTGGTGGGAAAGGATACCAAATAGTAGAATTAGAGAAATAACGGGAGTGCAGCCGATCGATGAATATGTTAGATTCTCACGATGGAAGTGGCTAGGACATGCGTATAGGAGACAGGGAATAGTACGAGGTACACCAGGGTGGGTGGCACTTGGTAGGAGGGGTAGAGGAAGGCCAAAAGAGACGTGGGTGAGGACAATGAGACGGGAAGCTGGAGATGAGTGTTGGGGAGATCTTGAGGAGTTAGCACAAGATAGGATGTGGTGGTGTGAGTTCATCGAGGCCCTATGCATCCCCGAGGGTGCCACAGGAAATGATTGATTGATTGACTGGGAAACAACTCCCAGGCAGTGACTTCCAGAGAGTAGCAGTTCTGGGGATAAATGAATTTTGATTAGTTGAGGTTCTGCATTGCGAGGGAGAGAGTGTGAGTTCATGGGCACTCCTAGCTGCCCGAGTATTTCAGAAGCAAATGTGAAGGGGAGGCACAAATGAAGCCAGTTCGTCAGAGCACTTACGGTAAAAAAATTGATAAAATAATGCTAAAGAAGCAACAACTCTACGTACTGATAATGGAGGAAGGTCCTGCATAGTGGCAGGATTATTGATTAATCTAATGGCTTTATTTTGAATTTTGTCCAACTGCCTCAATGCAACCGCTCCACATGCACTCCACAGTGGTGAACCGTATTCGATCTGAGAACGCACATGACTTTTTTGTGTATTGTGGCCATCTGCTCGTCAGTGATGAACTCATGAACTCTACATAAGTCCCAATTTTATGGAAGCGTTTTTATCAAGGGATTTAACATAAGCTGTCCAGCTTAGACTGGGATTTAGAGTAACACCTAGGATATCAATTGTAGTGGTTATGGGATTATTGACATCATTTAAAATTATGTGAGAGTCTGAGGGATTCTTTCTGTTGGAGAAATTAATGTATTTAGTTTTCTGAGCATTAAATAAGACCAGATTTGTCTGTCCCCATTGATTAATTTTAGAAAGGTCCTGGTTCAGAGAAACTGCTGTGTTAATTTGGGAATTTATAATATCAAATTGTGTAAAGGATGTACTAAATGTGAAAGAACTGTGAAGGGTCGAGTCATCAGCATTAGAGTGTATTGGGTTGTGAGTGACAGATAGGAGGTCATTTATATGAATGAGTGGGTTGGCGCCAAAACTGATCCCTAAGGTGCGCCAGCATTTATGGAATGAAACTGAGAATAAATTCCATCTACCATGACTCGTATTTTTCTATTATGAAGATGAGAAGAAATTAGAGGAGCCAGTGATGCAAGGCCATATTGTGACATCTTAGACAATAAGGCCCGGTGCCATACTGTGTCATATGTTTTTGAAATATCAAGTGCTATTGTGTGTGTTTCACCGTGTTGGTCTATTGTTTTGTTAATCTGATGGGTAAGAAGGCAAAGAATATCTACAGTTGAACGTTCTTGTCTAAGTCCATACTGCCGATCATTGATTAATTTATTGATTTCTAGATGCTTGATTACGTGTTTGTTAATTATTGTCTGAAAAACTTTACCGAAACTCCTGAAACTAGGTCAAGACAGCCAATCCCCAGGGTTAAGGCTACTACCTTGGATGTAGCGATAGTTGGAAGGGTACAAGTACGGTACTACAAAGATGAAAGGTGTGATTTGACAGCACTGACCTACCAGAAGCTTGTCAACCTTCAGATCCAGAACAGCTGTGAAAATCTTGATGTCTTGTGGAAGACATCCATTCTCTTTGGGTCTCCCAGACCTGCATGGTCAGGAATGATGCAGTCTGTGCATAAGGGTGACCACCCTGGCAAGGCAACTGTTATGTTTCTGCCAATGATCAATCTGAATCCTAGTGATAGCACATGCATATTCTCGACCCTGACATTTGTTAGTGAGCATGCACGACGCCACAGTGTCACCCCAATTATCACTTTTGATCAGCCACTCTGGTGGAAGGCTATCATGATTATCAACTCTGAGCAAATGGGAAGTGATTTGAGGCAAATTGTAATACGTTGGCTTTCATGCAGAGATGAGCTTCCTCGGTTCAATTGGACACCTGATGGCCTCATCTGGGCTGCAAGAACCGTTTGAGTTGATCTGTGCCCCAAGTGCAGTAATCGACATGATGTCTGGCAAAGCTGTTGTGCGAGCAGTTCATGCACACTCAATTGCTGATGCAGCCCTCAATGCACTGATGCTGACAAATGTGTTCAATGCTCATTTACCACAGCAATCTAGAAATCCAGACAACAGTAAGAATGGAGAATCGGACTTTGCTGAAGCAGCTGCAAGGCTGCCAGATCAAGAGATAACAGATGTAAGTTCAGATGTGGACCTGGATGGAGCTTTTAAGATCTATGAGAAGCTTATGAATGGAACAATATCTGTTGATGAAGTCTGTCTGTCTCATGTTCTAGTGAGAATCAAAGATCATCTTCAGAAGCACACAGAGTCCACCAGGAAGTCCCCTAGAACTTCAACTCTCTCGGTTCAGTACACAAACATGATAGATGTTCTACGAAAATACATCAGTGCAGAACGGACTGGAAACTGGCCCTTACATCTGCGGGCCATCCAGGACATGCTACCCTATCTGGCATCATCAGGACATAATCTTTACACCAAATCTGCCAGGATGTATCATCAGCAGATGCACTGAACATCCAGAAGTCCAAAAACATTTCGAGGAAGGGTTCCACGTGATTCGGCGAAGCGATTGCCTGTAGGCAGGTCTCTCACCTGATTTGATCATTGAGCAGGTTCTGATGAGAAGTTTGAAAACCAGTGGTGGGCTCACAGGGGGGCGAGGGATGACAGAGCAACAACATCTGTTGGGGGTACTATCGATGCCCGCCTGTGCAGAAGTAAACCAGGCAATGGAGGGACTCACAGGGGTCAACTACAACACTGGAGAGCAGAACAAGGACATGACCAAAACAAAGCAAGCCCGTGACTGGAAGGACACACTGACAGTTCCCAGTTATCTACAGCAGCGAAATCCGTTCACCAGTGACCCCAGTCTGTGGAACATTGCCACTGGGGAGCATGCCCTTCCCAGCATCAATGTTGATACAGCATGGTCAGTTGGCGTTGCGATACTGAAGTCTATGGATAGACTAACACCTGCTGAGTACGTCTTCAAGAGGAAGGATCAAGCTGTTACTCTCGGCATGAAGTCTTCTGTAAGGATCGATGGAGATCAAATTCAAGTTGACCCACAACTTCTGTTCCAGAGACTGGTCATAGCTGCACAGAAATGTGATGAACTCGAGTTAGCCCTTACCTACGAACTACGTAGCTATCCCCCAGCCCTATCTGATTCCTCTCTCCTACTTCAAGAAGCAAACAAGCCAACCCTTGCTGTTGCCATTTGGGATCTTATTAGGCCTTATGTCACAGCAGTTAATGTAGTAGAAGGTAGCCATAATGTTTTGGATGGTGAAGCATTTGTTCAACGCATCCCATGGTCCCATGGATCTACTTATAAAGACATACCGTATGCCACCAGTATACAGAGTATGTAAGAAAGAGGTATGACAAGGTTGTAGTGGTGTTTGATGGGTATGAAACAACAGCACAAAGGACATGACACCACAGACGATCAAAAGGGAAGATTGGTGCCACTGTGATATTTACAGCTGACATGATTGTCACAATGCAGAAGGAACAGTTCCTGGCTAACAAGCAGAACAAGCAACGATTTGTTTCCATGCTAAGTAAAGAGCTGCAGAAGGCAGACTGAGACATACCATGCCTCAGGAGATGCTGCCCTGCTGATTGTGCAAAGACCTGTGCAGTGTACTACCACCAACAATACTGTGCTAATAGGGGATGACACAGACCTGTTAGTCCTTCTCTGCTACCATGCTAGCCTAGACTCCCTTGACCTGTTCTTTTGTTCTGAGTCAAGGAAAAGCACAAGGAAACTTCGCATTTGGAACATCAAGGCTACAAAACAACTACTCGTCCCAGACATATGTAAGCACATCTTGTTCTTACATGCAGTTCTTGGATGTGACACTATATCTTGCCTTTATGGGATCGGGAAGGGAGCTTCCCTCAAGAAATTCAAAGAATGTGATATGTTCTAAGAGTAGGCCGAGGTGTTCTAAGCACATTCAGCTTCTACAGATGATGTGGCAGAAGCAGGAGAGAAAGCAGTGGTGATTCTCTGCAATGGAAAATCAAGTGACACCCTGGACTCCCTCCGATATCGTCGGTTTTGTCAGAAGGTGGCATCTAGCTCTACTTACATGCAGCCATAGGTCTTACCACCGACATCAGGAGCAACAAAGTATCACAGCCTGCGTGTGTACTTCCAAGTACAAGAATATAAGGGATCTACAAATGGACCTTGTCCTACAGAGTGGGGATGGCAGAAGTGTGACAAGGGGTTTCTGTCAGTTCAGACAACCCCACCCCCAGCTCCTGAAAAGCTTCTGCAGGTCATCAGCTTGTTTTTTTTAATGCGGGGAAGAAGGAACCAAAGGCTGAGCCGGCATTAATGTTCCTTCCAAGAAAGAAACAAAAACAATACAAAAGAGAGCCAAATTCAAGATCCATTCATTTTGAGATGCCTGGACACATTGCATTTGAAAGACTGGAGATCATAAGATGTAGGAAATACAGACAGAGGGAGACAGTTCCAGAGTTGTCCTGTTGCATAGATGAAGGACTGAGAGTAACGGTTAACTCTTGCATTAGAGAGTTGCACAACAATGGGATGGGTGTTTGTTGCTAGAAGGTGCTTCGCACCCATCGTAGAGGTGGAGGGATGCAAGCAGACAGTTCAGAAGAGCAGTGACCATTGAAGTAGCGATAGAAAAGGGATAAAGAGGCAACAGTGCAGCGAAGAGACAAAGGTTGAAGGGAGCCAGTAAGAGGAGGAGAGTTGAGACGAATAGCCTTTGACTCCACCCTACTGAGAAGAGCTGTATGTGGGGAGCCTCCTCACACATGAATGTTGTGCAGGAGTACAGAAGGCATGGAGTCGGCTTAGCACACTCAATCTCTTGGAAGCAGATTTTACACGAGAGGCAATATGATCTTTCCAAGATAAGTCCTGTGTGAATGAAACTCCAAGCATGTTCAAGGATGATGCAGGATTGAGCTGGATATTATTAAACATTAGTGGGTACTTCTGTGGAAGATTTTGACAGGCTGATAGGTGTAAAAACTCTTTGATGCATTACAACAAGATTATTTTTACTCCAGTCAGAGATACGAGCCAAGTCAGACATTAGGTGTGTCATAGCCTCATCCCTTGTTTGTTGAAGTAACCGCTGAGATAGACGTAGAGGGAACCGAATGGAAAGGTGAAGGGTGGAATCATCAGCGTATGAGTGGACAGGGTTAGCTGTACAGCTTAGAAGATCATTGATGAATAAAAGGAAGAGAGTTGGTGATAGGACAATGCCCTGAGGAACATCACTGTTAATACATCTAGGAGAAGAACGATGGCCGTCTACAACAGCAGCTATAGAAAGACCAGAAAGGAAGCTATAGATGAAGGCACAGATAGAAGGATAGAAACCGTAAGAGGGCAGTTTGGAAATTAAAGATTTATGCCAGACTCGATCGAAAGCCTTTGAGATATCAAGTGCAATGGCAAAGTTTTCGCCAAAGTCCCGAAAGGAGGATGACCAGGAATCTGAAAGGTAGGTGAGAAGATTGCCAGTGGAGTGTGCCTGATGGAGCCCATACTGACGAACAGAAAGAAAGTTGTAATAGGAAAGATGCTTTAAATTTTTTCTGTTAAGAATGGACAGTGCTGGGCAGGTGCGCAAACACTTGCACAAAGCGCAATTGCGCACTGTTGCGCTCCGATGAATATCGTTTGTGCATTGCGCACTTCATGAGACCATGCGTAATATTGCGCTTGCGCATATGAAAGGGCAGGTGTGCAAGCGAATTTAGTTGCGCTTGAATAACTAAATTTGCGCATGCGCATCTGTCTTGAGCACCTGTCCCTTGGATTGCACAGTGCGCAATCCAAGGGACATGTGGTCTTGGGAGCTTCCCGTATGTCTGGACAAGGGATGGGGAAGGCTTGGGAGGGTCGCGATTTCTGGGGGAGGTGGGAGGGACGGAGAGTAATAGCATTTCTTAAAATGCTTCAGCAGAGATAATGTGTTTTAATATTTTTTAGGTTATTATTATTAGTAAATAATAATAAATTAAAATACATTATTTATTTAGAGTAGCATATGCAATTCCTTATAAAAATCATTAAAACCTATTATTTAATCAAATATCCACAGCCTAATAATTTATTAGGCTGTGGATATTTGATTTAAATAATATGTTTTAGTGATTTCTGTAATGAATTACACATGTTATTGTATATCTATATTGAATTATTAAATAAAACGTCTTGCGAAAATGCAGATAAAAGTAAAACTGGCAACATCACAGCCTTTGTTTCCCTGTCCCTCCGCTCCTTAGCCCGCTCATTCCTCTGTTTGAACCTCACGAATGAAAGAGTTACTACATGACAGTATTGTGATACCAGCTCTAATGTATGGAAGTGAAGCTTTGACCATGTTGGAGGGACAGAAGTCAAGAGTGAGAGCTTTGGAAATAAATGAGTTATTTGAGTGGAGCATGTGGAGTCCGAGTTATATGGAGAGACAGACTGACAAATAAGGAAGTGAAGGAGCGTTGTGGTGTGGATGTGGATGTGATAGGAAGTTTTATGAGAAACACACTGAGGTGATTTGGTCATATGGAGATGATGGAGTGAGAGACTAACGAGGAGAGTGTAGGCCAAGGATGAGATGGAGGGATGGAGTGGAGAAGTATACGAGAGAGGGGTGTGTGAGCTGGGAGCAGGGCAGTGAAATGGTGGGGAACAGGGTTACATGGAGGCGATTTGTTGCTTGCTTGTGGCCAGTGGCCACCCCTTATGGGATTAAGGCGTCTGGCAATAGATAGAAAGAAAGAATAATAATAAATAAAAGTATGCTAATTTATTTAAATATCTCAATATTTTACAGTAATTCCCACAAATATATGCAAATAGTTTGCACTAGCGCTAGCGACATTGCGCATACTGAATAATAGATTGCGCACTTGCGCAAATTACAGTAGAGAATAAGAATGATAAATAAAAGTATGCTATTTTATTTCAATATCAATATTTTACAGTAATTACCACAAATATATGCAAATGGTTTGCACTTGCACTTTGTGACATTGTGCAGATTGCACACTTGTGCTTGTGCAAGGTAGTGAACTGTGGATTGCGCATTGCACTTGCGCAAGGTCCTTCTTCGTTTGTGCTGCCGACCACTGAGAATGGACTCAAAAACTTTTGAAACACAGAATATTAAAGCAATTGGACGATAGAGGGTTGGGATCGGTCACCCTTCTTTGGTACCAGCTGAATGAGAGCAAACTTCCAGCAAGAAGGAAAGGTACAAGAAGAAAGACAAAGGTGACAGAGTTTATCTAGGCAGGATGTAAGCAGAAGCACAGTTCTTGAGGACGACAGAAGGGACTCCATCAGGCCCATGTGCCTTGTTAGTATTGAGGCCAGTGATGGCAGAAAATACATCAGCTGAAGAAATTTTAATGTCAGCTATGAGGAAGTCAGAGGGAGGAAGTGAGGGAGGAACAGCACCGAAATTGTCTAAGGTGGAATTGGAGGAGAAAGTCTGAGCAAACAGATCTGCTGTATCAGTAGAAGAAATACCTACAGAGCCGTCAGAGTAGAGAAGAGGAGAGAAGGATGATGAAGTAAAGTTGTTAGAAAGGTTTTTGGCAAGGTGCCATGAGGAGTGGGAAGAATTCGAGTTGGAGAGTTGGGAGCATTTAGAATGGATGAAATAATTTTTTTCAGGGCAAAGAACACAGCATGATTCCGGGCAGAAACATAAAAAAGATATGATTCAGGTGTGGGTTGGCTCTGGTACCTTTTATAGGCACTCTCCTTGTTGCGGACAGCATTAGAACAAGCGTGATTAAACCAAGGCTTTCTTGCATTAGTCAGAGGATATGAGAAAGGAATGTATGCTTCCATGCCCGAGAGAATAACCTCCGTAATGCACAAGGCACACTCAGATGGCTCCCGGCCATGGAAGCAATAATCATTCCAGGGAAAATCAAAGAAGTACTGCATGAGGTCCTCCCAATCCGCAGCTCCAAAGTGCCACAGATGACGTTTCTTTGGAGGGTCCACAGGCTGTACTGGAACAATAGGACAGGTTAAGGTAATAAGGTTGTGATCGGAGGAGCCCAATGGAGAGTAAAGACTAACAGTGTAAGCAGAAGGATTAGTTGTAAGGAAGAGGTCAAGTATGTTGGAACCCTCTCCAAGGCGGTCAGGGATACGGGTAGAGTGCTGTACAAACTGCTCTTCTAGGTCATTAAGGATAGAAAAGATGAAGGCTTGCCCACCGGGTGGATCAGTGAAAGGAGACGAGAGCCAAAGGTGGTGGTGAACATTGAAATCTCCAAGAATGGAGATTTCAGAGAAAGGAGAACTGGATAGAATGTGTTCCATCATAGAAGTAAGAGAGTCGAAGAATTTTTGATTGTCAGTAGAATTTGGAGATAAGTAAACAGCGCAGATATATTTAGTCACAGAATGACAGGAAAGCTGAAGCCAGAGAGTAAAGAATTCAAAAGAATCAGGTTCAGGAACACGAGAGCAAGATAGGTCGTTGCTTACATAAACGCAACATCCACCTTTAGCTTTGAAATGAGTATAAAGTAGGAGGATACAGAGAAGGGTTTGCAGTCAGTTGCCTCAGAGAGCTGAGTCTCAGTAACGACGAGAAGGTGAGGTTTAGAGAAGAGGTGGTGTTCAACTGACAGAAATTTCGACGACAGGCCGCGAATGTTGCAGAAATGAAGAAAAAGTGAGTCAGTGGATCCAGGCAACTCAAAGAGTCGTCACCGGGAGAGGGGCGGATGCTGGGGGCATTTATGGTCCCCCCCCCCCTGGGGACTCCGAGGCATTGTTGTAGTGCGCCATTTTTCTTTAATTTTGAAGAGGAAGTGTCGTGTGTACTGTGCATGTAGTTCAGTGTTGATAGAGAAACTTGTATTGGAGAGCATGCTGGCCTACTCTCTGCGTTACTGAAACACTGACAAAGTTCGGCAAAGGGGGATGGTCAGGAACTAGACCTGAGGGCTGATGAAATAGGAGCTCCAGCTCTCCCTGTCATCAGCTTTCCATCCACCTTGGGAGTACTGCCCTGCTCGACTGGTGCAAGTCTACTCATGGGATGCACATGCAAAAAGAACAATATCGAGTGCACTCCGGTGTGCGGAAACTGCAGGGGATCCAGCTGCACTAATTCAATACAGACACCAGGTGACAAGAATGATGATGACATTGTGTAGTGTTGCATTGTGTGCATATATCTGATGGGTTCGTTTTGATCAGCAGTGGATGAGTTATTTCTCTGTGTTGATAATTGGTTATTTTGATCATCAGTTTGAATTTAACTGGTTCATTTGATCGGCAGTTGATCATTTATTTCTCTTCATTTATTTCTCTCCTTTGTTTAAATGAGAATCGATATGATAATGTGATCAACATAAATTCTCATCATTGATATACTGTATGTGTTTTTATTCTTTTTTGCTTCAAGGAAAATATACACTATGGTCAAATGTAGCATGTGTAACAATGTAGGCTTGTACGATCACCGACATCTGGCTAATAATGGCATTTCTGGTAGAATCATATTTAGGCGATTTTCTAAACTTCCCCTCCAGGTGAATCCTTAAGACTTTTTCTTCTCTCATTCAGAATATATTGAGGATACGAAATCTATTGAGTTTGTTTTTGTTGCAATTTGTGTGAAGTTGACCCACATACTTGGGTAAAATGTCTGTACTATTCACAATGGGATGGGGTAGGAAGGGTATCAGTGAGCAGCGGGAGAGGAAAGGAGGGGGCAGGAGTGGGGGAATGGTTGGTAGGGAGGCTGGGCAGAGAAACGAGTCCGATTCACACTTGAGTCATATCTGCTCGAATTCGTTCATTTAGGGCATGGTACGAGTATATGAGATGCAGTTTGATAGGCAGTGTTGTATTATGTCTTACTCTTAAGATGGTGTGCAGGTATCTACATCACGAAAATTAATCTGACTTAATGTGGGGAAAACATCTGAAGGCCTACGGCAACTGGAGGTTTTAAATACCAAATGTAAAATCGAGAGTGATGGCGACAACTACGAATTTCGGCTATGTGATAAACGACATTATAGTCCAAAATTTATTAAAATAAACAGCAACAAAATTGCAAATGTCACACTTAAACTACGCAGATCTTAATGTTGCTGGTGTGTGCTTGTGACAAAACATGCCGTATGTGTGCGCGTTTGTGGTGTATGCTCATGTGTGTGTGTGTGTGTGTGTCACTGTGTAACAAAATGACACGCATCCCGTTCACAGTTTTAACAAAATGTGACAAAGAACAAACTAATACGATAAGTTGGGTATATACACCATCACAAACTAACAACATATTCAGGGCCTAAGCTTCAAGTACGATTCGTCTACATTCTACAACTTCCAAAAGATTTTATTCAGTAAACGGGGAGATCATTGGTAGGGAAAAAGGTTAACAAACTCTTAAAATCCACGCACAAAAGACGCACCCCACTCCAGTCTGTCTCACCCCACACACAAACCTTACCTGATAGTCCACGTCTATCCACTACTTCTGCCTGCAGTGCTTTCCTCTTCATCGCCCTTGTACAGCCAGAAGTATATCAGAATACTGGGTTGACACATTCATTGCCAACTAATAAAGCGTTGCTCATAATATAAAAGATCAAGTTCACACTTGCGTGGACGAATCGTTGGCAGGGGCGGCTTTGCTGCAAGTCTTCCGGAGATTTATTTTGGTCGTTTCATCCTTCTTTTATCCTTGTTAATGTTGCTGCCCAAAACTAGGTTCATTGAAAAAATAACAATAGCATTTAAGAGAATATCAACGTGTAATATGCAAAATAAATCGCCGAGGAGGAAGTGCTACAAGCGTTTACGACAACGAAACAATGAACTAGCAAAGAAATAACACTCCCCCCACCGCGGTATGACTTATTCTGGTTGCGTATGGCGGCGCTCAGACGCCCCGAGCCCCCGAAGCGCCTCCCAGTTGCCCAACCCAAGGGTAGTAACTTAAATTCCAGAAAATGAGACCCAACTTATCTGCAGTTTAAATATTTACGCTCAGCTTTAATGAATTATGAAGTTGTGTTTCTAATGTATCACCCCCCAAATACAGTAATCGTGTTAGAATAAGAAGTGACATTTGAATCCGAGACATAAGCAGTCGAAACCAGCTCGGGTAAACCAGCAGAGTGTGCCCGTCTTCAGACACGGGTGTCATTCCTCATTTTATTCACATTATCAGGATTTTTTACACTACCCCTTAATTACACTGTATACACGTAATTTCTTTCCCCTGGTTATAAAACATCCTTTACAAACACCAATGCCCAGATAGCTGAATTCAGTTATAAAATAATAAATGGAAGAAAAGAAATATATCATTTGGCAACATTTTGGTAAAGGAAACTAGCTTCACCACCTTACATGCCAAATGCTTCCAAGATGCTCCCTCACAACCCATTTGTTTGGTTGAGCCACTGTATATTACATAACCTGTATTACCTTAAGTATGGTAATCGTTGGTAATATTAACTCATGATTAATTATATCTGAAACACATACACATTTGGGAGAGATAACTATCGGAAGTGAACTGGGCAAGACTTCTCCCTTATAAAGGCTCCAACATGCTTGCATGCGACGGCCTTGATCACTGAATGGAGGCTCTCCATGCTGCTCGATCTCTGACTGCCTCCCTATATAGTCCCTTATCCCTGAGGTCACACTCGACGACCTCGTCCAAGGTCTTTTTCGGTCTGTCTCTTGCAACACTACCCCCAACGTTCACACTCCTCACTCTCTGCACCCAATTTTCATCCCCCATCCTCACCACATGCCCAATCCATCTCATTCTACGTCTCCTCATTATAACACAAAGACACTCCAGACCCATCCTTCCTCTTTACTCTTCCATTGTAAACCTAGCCCCCCCCCCCCCTGGCCTCGCATTCAAGGACTCACTGCATATCCATTTAATCAGTAATTTCTATACGTTTGAGCCAGCGAATATCCTCTTCCTTTACTGCCCTACGTTTGAGTCAGCGAATATCCTCTTCCTTTACTGCCCAGGTCTTTTTATCATACAGCATTACACTCCTAACACATGCTGCACACAAATATCCCATAGAACGGAGGGAGAGCCCTCTCAGTGTTAGGAAAGGCAACAGCTGCCTGAACTTCTTCCACCCATTCCTTACTCAAGTCCCACCTCCAGCATATGTCTCCCAAATAACAAAACTCTTCCACACACTCAAGAGACTCACCTGCAGGATCAATCCTATCACGCCTGACAATCTCCACATGCTCTCCCGACGCACCACACATGAAATCAGCATTATCTAGCAGTCTACCTCTAAAACTACTACGTCTCTTATGCACTCATTTATCACAGACACTGCACATGATGGAATTAATTCCCACGCCCTTGTGGCAAACCGCACATGGCCACTCTCCTTTTTTGATAATGCTGTCACCAACCCCAGGTACCATCACCTTTGTTTTATCTGCATTTACTCTCAAGCCCTCGTGCCCCATACTATCTCTCCACTTCCTACACCTTTCCTCTGCCTCCCTGACATTCTCTGCAATCACCGGCATACAACACCTCTCACAGGAGTCCATTTCTGAAGTCACGTGAAAGGGCTTCAAGCACCATGGTAATAAGGGGCTCAACTCTGACCCTGATGCACGCCAACATTCACGGAAAACTCATCATTCAAATCTCCTTTCACTTCCACTTGATGTGAGCACCCACATACATAGCCATAACCACTATGACCAGCCATTCCTCAATCCCAGGCTTTCTCATTGCCCACTTCGCCACCTCCCTCGGGACCCTGTTAAAGGACTCCAAATCAACAAAAACCAAATACAGATCCCTTTTCTTTCCCATATATTTTTCCTGAAGCTGTCGAACAATGAATATGGCATTAGTGGTCCCTTTGCCTGGCATAAAACCAAACTATCTCATCAATTGTCACTCTTTCTTTGATCATACTTTCTAGAACTCTCTCCATTATCTTTTTTTTTAAAGTATACCAGATTATGCAGCTTTTTCATTAATAGTTCACTACAAAATCATCATCGAAGTAAACAACACCTGTTAACACAGAGGTATCCCAACACATTTGTATTTACCCAGCTGAAGAATACTGGATTTGATCTAAGCTCGTGTTGTCCAGCTACCTCCATGTCTACTTTTATTCAGTTCATATGAGTAAAACTGATATACTGTGTATATGGCATGAAGTGTGTGCTGTGTGATCTAGAGCACAGAGGGTTTATATAAAGAGCCTGACAAATGGATAAATTGTGCGAGAAAGTGAAGCGTGTGTTTGTTCCAGCTTGACAAATTCCTAACCCCTTTCAGTTCAGTTGATGGCTAGTTGATTTGACTATTAAGAAAGGACACTTATGTTTACCTCATGAATAAGAGTCTAGGAATTTAATGCAACCAAGGCATGATATTCAAGTTCTGTGAGTGGCCCAGTTCTGTCAGGTATAAACAAACCAACTATTATTATGGGATGAAGTGGGTAAAATGAGAGTAAGTCAGAAAGTGGCTGAGACGAGTACAGAATGTATAATTATTTGACAAGATCTGCAGACAGTCTTTGTAGAAATGAAAAGTGTATGAGAGGTGCATCCTGTTTGTAAGAATGTATCGTTACATGTTTCAGTGTGCATTCAGTGTGGGCAATGTACAATTGTACAGTGTGTGTTACACCCAAATGCGAAAGGGCGAGGTGGCTATATGTATGGTTTGGTTTGTCTGTCTGTTTGTGTTTGTCTGTCTGTCTGTCTGTCTGTCAGCAAGATCATGAAATTTATTTTAAAAATCTACTGGATGAATCTGCACCAAATCTGATATAATGGTTTAGGATCATCGAAGGAACAGGTGATTTTTTTTTTGGATGAAAAAAGTCATAGGTAATAGATCAAGGATAAAGTCAGCTCAAACAGCTTTGATTCGATTTTGTCCAACTTTGGTGGAGGGTTGAAAGACACGAAAGTATAAAATTATTCAGTTGTTATATGCTGGAGTATTCAAGGGTCTAATTATTCAGTCATTTTATGCTGGAGTATTCAAGGGTCTGTACACGCGGTGACTGTATTGAATGGGACAGGAACAAACTGTGTGTAGTTATGTGCTGGTGTGCAAGAGTGTAGTGAGAATCAGAGTGTTGCATCTAGCATGTGAGAAAGTGGCTTATTTATTGGTGTGTGATTGTAGAGAATGTCAGAGAATGTGGGTTTGTAGTTTTCTGTTGGAAATGTTCATAAAGTCCTGGTATACAGTGTCTGAGGGAAGCAGTGAGTGTGTGAATTTATTGTCATATGTTGGCGTCTTCACAGAATGACTGCAGAAGGTGAGAGGAGCAAAGCGTGGGTAAGGTTGTTGTTATGACCCCAGGTTCATCTGGAAGTGCACCTGGTGGACTGCAGACTTGCTGCCCTTCTACAGCCACCATCCTCTTTTCCAGGGACCAGAAGGGAGCTGAGTAATGTTTGTGCAATTTGGTGGCGTACCCACAAGTTTATATCTTTGCTACCGCATTAAGGGATTCCCCTCCTGCATCAAAAGATTGCGAAGAGTGTTTTAAGGGTAGAGAGAGTGAGATTCTGAAGCGATGTTAAAGTACGGCTAGAGTGGTTGTACACTTTCTGAGAGGAAGTGTGTATGTGTGAAAGTTTACTATCGTATGCTAGTAGAGTAACTGTAGTGTATGAGAGGCAAATAGCAGCGTGTAAGATTGTGTAGTTATATGAAGGAGTGTGCAAAGAGCGGTAAATGATAGTCTAAGAAGCGCACTGAGTGTGCGGATATGTTAAAGTGTCTGAGAGGAGCATACGGTGTGCATGTTGTAAGGGATGGATGTCTGTTATATGGGTGGAAAGTTGTGCTGAACAGAGGCGCATTCACATGGTGGCACCGATGTAACCAAGTGTCTCGCTGCTCTGTTATACCAATGTCCCTCAGCTTCCTCTCTGTACCCCAAATGAAGGATGATGGAGTGCAAGAAATGGGGAACTTCAGCCTAGAGTCCACTGGGTTTATGTCCAGACAAGCCTGGGATTCCAATGATAACAATAACAAGAGTGATATATATATATGAACTGGGGAAGAAAGTGAAAGGCCAGACCAATATAGTATACGTTCAGTCGCATGTACTAGTTTTTTTTACCCCCTAGGCGAAAGGGAGGTGGAAGGCAAGATTGTTGTAAGGCCAGGCGAATGGATATTAGAGTTTCAGTAGTGTATATGCATGAGTTCATATACCTGATTGATGATATTCCATCATCTTTTCTCCTGGTCTTTCTCCAACCTTGTCCTCCTTATCCTATCTTCAGGGGGTAGGATGGAAAAAAAAAATAGGGATTGCGATCGTACCTTTGGGAACAAAGATTCTGTCGCCTCTCCTGCTTCCATTTCCACGGACTTTTGAAAACGAGACTCACAAACCCTCAGCATCTGGTCCCGAGTCTTTTATCTGGTCACATATGAGTGACATCACTGTCGTTCGCTTCTGATTCATCAGACTTGGTTTCCAAAAGCAAGGAGAGAAAAAGCGGGAGGGCGACAGGACTTTTGTTGCCGATAATAATTGATCAAAAAAAGTATCGATGCACATTTGGCACGAAGCAATCTCATACCACAGTCGATGACTACAGAAAAATGTCCGATGATTTAATCCCACGCTGGTAAACCTGCTTGAATGAAGATGCTATATATATTGCTTGCTTTTGACACTTCCTGTTCAGTACTCTCACTTTACTGCTAAGAGCATTTGAAAAAAGATAATAAATCAAACGGAAGCCGACTCTTCTAACAATTCTGATAATTTCAGATGTCATCGGATCTTTCCTACACGATACATTTCTGACTGACTGTGCATGGTTTGTAATGGCACAACATTAATATAACTTGTATACACGTGATTCTTGCGAACATGGTATTAAAACTAAGTGTATAAAGGTAAATCTTATACTGTATTTATTTACAGTAATTATGGAACGCCTGCACAGGACAGTATTGTTTAATCTTAGAAAGCATTGTTAGCAACAATACTGAAAGGTCAAACATGTTCTGCTCACATTTTTTTTACTGAAATCATTGCAAAAACACTTGAGGGAGGTTTATCCAGTTTTTTTTTTTTTTTCACTCTGAATTTTATTTTCAGACCATAATTTGAGCAAATGCTGATTCCCGGCTGCACACATATACCGGTAAGTCATAGTTCTGCTCATTCTTTAATCCTGTCCCTGGTTGGAGGAAGTCATAGCCAAGGGGTCACACAGAACAGCAAAAGGGTAGCATTCTTATACTGGAGATTTCGTAACACCTCCTCCTTAGTGATATATTCTGTCTACTACATCTCAAACCAATGTTAACACAATTAAAAGGCATACAAGAGCACATGATGGGAAGATAGTCTATCACTTGGGAGGACATGTTATGAAGCCTACTGTACCACCTAAAATACGCCCCTCAGACCCAAATTTGCATGCATACAAGGATCGTGTGCTTTAAAAGTTCAATTGCAAAGTGGAATGCAAACTCCTATTATCTTACTGCCTTATTTTGGAATGCCAGTGGTTATTACATATGATCAGCCTGCATCCTACATTTAGAATGCTGACAGCAACGAAATAGGGAGGCTGTACACTCGCACCAAAAAGTATCGGTGCAGAATATGTGTAAAATATTATGACACACGGAGCAAAGGTAAGTGGAAATTGCAGTTCTGTCCTCCCACACGCAGACATCCCAGACGACAGATAAGTGCTATTTCAAATACCTCTTGTGTCCTCCATAATGAGTAGGGAATGGCAGTAATTGTTATAATATAAACAGGTATTAACGGGCTGTCACTGCCACATGATCGAATCATTCCGGATGGCATCGGACCCACAATGCACCGATAGTTTTTGGTGCGAGTGTACATGCTGTATGTTACTCACTCGCTTCAGAAATTATCTAAAAATAAAATAGGAACTTTGCATTTCACTGAGTGGTTTAGCGTTTCACCATACTACCATTCGTTTCAAATCGCGAGGGATTGTTTCCATTTACACCTTTAATTCTATCGCTGGCTGGTGGGAAGTCACAGCTGAATACAGACCTCTTGTTGGTGGTTTGAAACTGCTGTAGGCTGCACAAGTTAAGTGTCACCACAAACTGTTCCTCGTATTGATGACCAGACTTCAAACTTAATCCTCTTCAGCAACAAGATGTACGATGTCCCTCACGTAGCGATATCATAGTTGATACTGTTCCAATTTAATATTTCGGTACTAACAAAAATATAACTCTGAATAGTCCACTCAGACCACACTGAAGTGCAGCTCACCTCAACACAATACTCGCCTCATACACCTCACGAACACAAAACACACCATGAAATACATTCACAAACAATCCATTATGCTCACACTTCACCGAAGGCTCCACACCATATCACACTCACCTCATACACCTGACTCTCACAACACAATGTTGATCAGTATATAACTTAGGAACAATCTACTAAGCCCAGTGTAATTCAGCCCCCACACCACAATACACTTGCAACACCAATTACAGCTCACATGCACTCCGCAATGTCCACACTGTAATGCAGGCTCCTATACCACAACACAGGCACCTCATACACCTCACATTCAAAACACAGACAAGCCTTCAACATAACCTCAACAAATGGTATCTGAGAGCACCTATCTGAAGCGACCAGTTTCTTGAAGTCCACTGGGTTCACATCCTGAAGAACCGGAGGTAAAACCACCACCACCACCACCAACGCTTCTAATTTTCTGACATCTTTTTCTGATTATCGAAAATAAGTATTTGCTGTAATTATAAACCAGAACATTTTTGAGCAGTTGACTGAGAGGTGTTATTTCCAAAAAATAATGGTATTGCTGGAGTAAATGTGTGTGCAAAATGAGAGATTGATGAAAAGTGTGTCACATGAGATGGAGGGTGAAGGTAATGAAAGCTGGAAAGAGGGCAGCCTGATAAGAGATGATACAATAAAAGAGTTTTGTTTGTGACTTCCCCCCCCCCAGGGATTACAGCATCCGGCTGTAGATAAATAGATAAAAAGATTGGCCCAGTAAATCTACCATTACATTACGTGAAATGTCTGTTCATTATGTTTTACATTTTATATTGATCTTCAGGTGTTTATACTGAAAGTATGTGGTGTTTTACATGGTTATTAATTATATTTGGGTTATTTGGAGTCGTGAGTCAAGTACATAATCTCCCAAAATGCTAAACCTGAGACCCCTGCAATGTATCACCTTTGAATTAATGTTATAACGTGATTGCTTAATGAAATATCAGCCAATACCACAATACCTCAATATATGATACCCCTAGATGCGATACCCTGGCTTAATGATGGGGGTAGAAATTGCACCATACCCCACCTAACGATGGCCAAACCCTGGTTTAACGATGGGTTTTGATTTTTCTGGTCGATTTTGATGATATTTTAGACTAAAATTGTGTGTTTAGGTTGATTTATAAACTATTTTTAGACTTTGATTAATGTGTTTTAGCCATAGGTTGGGGGTGAACATTGTCATTTTAGGGTAGAGTTTACTTAGCTTGATTTTTTCCAGACTTATATTTGATGATATTCAGATTTGATCTGTTGGTTTTAGTGAGTTATTTGCAGGTGTTAGGCTTAGGTTAGCTTCCTTGACAGCTGTTAAGACATTTAGATTGCCTTTAAACCTGTTTTTGGCCTCATCTGGGTGGGTTTCGGACTTGGTTTGGGGGGAAACCCAAGGCTGGTAAACAGTCCATATTGAAATACATGTTAAAAGTACCCCATTATATGATACTCCGGCTAACGATGAGGTTTTACCTAACCAATTAATAATTAAACCGGGGTATGCCTGTATTTGACATCAGAACCCCATCAGCGTATGAGAGAGACCTGTATTTTTAATTTTAGCTTTTGTTCTCAAAGCAAATTTATGCAGATTAGGGAAGGCTCTGACCTAAAAAATTTAGGCATCAGGTATAGCCTTCAATGATCCCTTCAGTAAACGAACTCTTTCCTAATAAGAATTAAATTGGAGGCATCAAGAACATACTAATACGTTTGTTTTACGATGCTTTATAGAAATACATCTAGAGAAAGGAAAGAGGTTGTAGGATGCCTTCATGGATCTGAAGAAAGCATATGACAGAGTGGATAGACAATGTGGAAGGTATTAAAAATATATGAAGTAGATGGAAAGTTGATATATGCTGTTAAACAGCATGTGTGAGGGCACAAGGGTTCCAGTGTATGTGGACTGTGAATTGAGTTCTTTGATATGTGTGTTGGACTGAAGCAGGGGTATGTCATATCCCCGTGGTTGTTCAGTTTAGAAATGGATGGGGTTATAAAAGAGATACTAGGTAGGGCAGTGCATTTGGGACTGTCTCTAATATGAGAGAGTAGTGTTTTAAAACTTTCTGTACTGTTGCTTGCTGATGATACCATATAGTTATGTGATGAGCAATGTGAACTGCAAAACTTGGTGAATGAGTCTGGGAGTGAATATAATGAAACGAAATCTAAAAGTGAATGTAGATATGAGAAAAACTTTGGTCTTCAAGGGAAATGAAATCAGAGAATGCACAGTACAGCTCGATGGTAAGGAAATGGAGAATATGAATGTATTTAAGTACTTACTGTAGGTAAAGTGATAAGTAAGGACAGAAGTTTAGAAGACGAAGTGGTTGAAAAGGTACAACAGGGAAGAAAGGTTGCTGGTTCATTGAAAACAGTAATTTAGAACTGGGAAGTGAAAATGGAAGAGCTTTGCATGACAGTATTGTGATCCCCACAAACATACAGAAGAAATGCATGAACCCTGCTGGAAGGCCACAAGTCAAGAGTGAGAGCAATAGAAATGGGTTATACGAGAGGAGCATGTGGAGTTACATGAAGATTTTAGAGAGACAGACAAATCCATAGGGAAGTAAAGGAGTGTTGTTATTGATGTGGATGTGACAAAGTATTATGGGAAATACTTTTATATTGTGTGGCCATGTGGAGAGGATGAAGAATGAAAAACTAACTAGTAGAGTGTATGTCAGTGAGGTAATGAGGGAGACGAGGAGGGGAGACCAAGGATGAGGTGGATGGATGAAGTGGAGGGATATGTAAGAGAAGGACATGTGAACTGCAGGGAGAGCAGTCCAGCTGCGGAAAACAGGGCGATGTTGAGGCACTTTGGTTAAGGCCATCCGTTACGGGATCATGGCGTCTGAATATAGACAGATAATTTCAGTTAATGGGATAATACCAGTCAAAAGGTGTTCATTTACTGTGAAACCCTGGCTTTCTTCCAGTCAGGGTTAGGATTAGAAGGTGAGCAGAAATCATGACTTACGAGTTTACGTATGCTCTTAAAACAATAACAAATATGCTGCGGAGTTTGTGTGTATACAGGATTGAGAAACCCCCACTGGCTGACTAAAAGATATATTTCCAAACAGTTTTGGCAACTAGGGTATCAATCTTGGTCTGCAGTTTCAATGAAGAGGATGACAGCAGATACCAAAGCTTTCTGAATATACATCTTTTCGCCTGCCAGTATGGATTTCTCTATCTTCGCAGATGTTCACCACAGTGTGACTCTTTAGCAATTACTTGTATACAGTACATAATATCCGTAAATACTTAACTGTATAACACAACCAGTAACACAGAGACCAGGGGTACCAATAATTAATGTGTGGGTAGAAACTATGACATAAGAGTTTACATTAATGCCTGTGTTCTTATGGCAATAACAAATGGTAAGGAGATGATATGTATGTGTAATATCTCTAAAAATACTTAACTTCACACAACTAGAGACACAGTGAGAGTTGTATTCCAAGTGGCACGAGTGATTTTGTAACACCTCTTCCTTTGCGATTTATTCAACACATAGCACCACAGTTTCTTCTTGTATGTTTGTGATGCAAGTTATGTCAGTGTAAAAATAAAAACATCCAAGTCAATGGAAGGTTGTAATATCTAAGATAAACTGCTAAGAAAGAGGTAGTATAAAGCTGCAACTAGGAATGCAACCCTGGGAGATGCAAGAAGCCCTGCACAATAGTAACACTAGAGTTCCATGTACATATCTGCTTAAATATGCAGTATCACACGACCAAAAATGCATAGGAGGGGCAACAGGTACTACACAATAGTACAGTAATACTAGGTTTATATCTCCACAAAAAATAATATCATACAACCAACTGTACAGTGAGAGGGGCAACAAATCCCACCTTAGAGAAATACAGTACAGTGGGCTCACACAGTGCGCGAGAGGTTGGGATGTCCTTGTCCTCGTGCAGTGTGAAATCACTAACTGAGAACACATAATCTAATGGGAAACATAACACATGGGCGGTACCCCCTCATACCTGGACATTTTTTGGCCCTTAGAGACATAATAAAGGTAAAATTTTTCAGACATTGTACTACAGATATAGCTACAATAACAAAAATATGGGAAGTCACCTTAACAACAGTAGACAACAGGCCTGATGGACTTAAAAAACAGGGGTTCTGAGGCGCGGCAACACTTACAGTGCCGCACCCCCCACAGCACCTCCTGCCGCACCAACACTTCCCTCCACAGACTTCTCCTGACAACCTTCCCCAGGAGCCTCTAAATCACTTCGGCCATAAACCCCTCGAAGTCCAATGCTGACACATCTGACATTGCATCCTCTTCATCCTCAACAGGAACAGGATCAGACGATGTAACTGGTTCCTCAGTTTCACTAACTTGACCCTGCTGTGTGTAACTTATTATGAACATCTGTCTTCTCCTGTTTATTTCTTGCCTGTGCCTGTCTGTGCAGAAATGGAAGACTGTCGATACCAACGAGAACCTCCTCCATTCTTAGGTTGCTGACTTCCTGTTCCTTCACCTCTTCCTTGAGCTTATCCACAGCAGCAAGGATCTTGCTTATTCTTGACATACACAGCTCTGTCCTCCTCTCCATCACACTAGGCTGCTCAACTTGACTCTGCCTGGCATCGGGCTCTGCGTCAGCCTCGTCTATCCGTTGCAAGACTTCCTCAGGAGGCTGTTTCTCATTAGCAGTGTGCACTTCCTGTATGTCCGCCAACGTAGTGTCTTCGAAACCTGGTAAAGCTTGTGCTGCTGTCAGTGTTGCTCCCTCAGCCTCGGCCAGTGGTTGAATGGCCGTCTCGTGGGTCGTGCATAAGTGAGGCATGAGCAGTCGCCATACATGGTTAACCGTTGCAGGTGTAATCTGGTGCCATGCTTGTAGGAGAAAGTCAACTGCGTCCTTCACTGTGAAACGATGCCAAAATGCCTCTACAGTCAGGTCACCTGTGGTGGGTTGGGATATAGCTGCTGGCAGAGATGGTACGGGAGCAGGTGCCTCATCGAGGTCTTCGTTGTGATCTTCTTGTAGGGCATGAAGCTCCTCTTGTATGTCAGTCTTCCTGTGTAGGTAGTCATACACTTGCTTGTGGCGGAAGTGCTTCATGGTGGCGATCAGTT
This sequence comes from Coenobita brevimanus, assembly GCF_032717465.1. Taxonomy (NCBI): domain Eukaryota; kingdom Metazoa; phylum Arthropoda; class Malacostraca; order Decapoda; family Coenobitidae; genus Coenobita; species Coenobita brevimanus. Next base: position 36,804,119 of record NC_136954.1, read on the forward strand.
CTTGATTCAGTGGCTGCATGAGTGATGTCGTCCGGGGGGGCAGAAACACAACACGACAATCCTTGTGCTGATCTTCTAGGTATGGAGGGTGAGTTGGTGCACTTTCCAGCACAAGGAGCATCTTAAATGGAATGCCAAGTTCCCGACACTTGGCCCTGACATCGGGGATGCAGTGCTTTGTTAACCAGTCTGACATAATTATCCCGATCATCCAACCATTTGCAGACTTGTTCCAGTACACGCCACTTGCGTCCATGTTCGTGAGGTTTTTGTAGCACCTTGGGTGTGAAGCTGTGTATACAACAACTGGTCTCATCTTGTGGCTCCCAGACAGGTTTACAGTGAACATTACCATCATCTTACACTTCTGGAGCTTGCCAACAGGGGCTTCATTCTGTTTTTTAGCGATGTAAGTCGATTTATGCATGGCCTTGTAGTATAACAATGTTTCGTCGACGTTGTAGATCTGGTCTTTGGTGTTCTGTCCTTCTGCAAGAAGCGCTCTAAATACCATAGTATACTCTCTCGTGGCCAGCTCATCAGCAGAGGCACGTTCAACGGACAGTTTGATGTGATGGAGTTCCTTGCATTTCAAAGAATGGTGCAGCCATCCTGCTAATGCCTTGAATGGTTTGTCCACAGATAACTTGCGAAATGCTGCCTTGTAAATGAGCTGGGCTTAGTTTTGAATAAATCTGCCATTCAGTGGTATACCTTCCTTCTCCTTCCTCATAATGTACGTGGCAAGATACAATTCCATAAATATCATCGCACAATTTCCCACCTGGGAACAGACGTCAAGCTCAGATGCACCATATGTCTTCACAAGTGCCCTGTTGGCATCGTGGTTCTTCCAAACAGTCCTCACTGTAGATTCTGCCAGTCCCATGGCTTTCCCGATAACTGTGTTCCCTTGTCCCTCCTCCTCCATCTTGATAATCTCCAACCTGGTTGCGTGCATGAGAAGTTTCTTAACTCTTGGGGCTGGAGGCATGGTGCAGAGAAGATACAGTCCAGGATGGAGCAAAAAAAAAGCCACACGTTGTACACGACAGGTTAGCTGCAGAAAGCAGATCCACACTGTGCACGAGCCTTGTCTGTAATGGCGCGACCGCCGCCTCCTACCCCAAGCTGCACAGTAGAATGCCCCGGGAATATCTGCACATCAACATCACGACACGTGATGATGGACGCGTTGTGTGTGTGGGGGGTCGCATATTGATGGAAAATGGCGTTAACGAGCCACTCCTTGCCTCTACCTTGCATTCTGAGGTAAACTCGCACATTCAAGGTTTTTGGTCACTCACGCACAATGCGATTTGCGCACTCTGAGCTCGTGCAGTAGGCGAGCCCACTGTACTAAAGTTCTGAGTCGACAGGATCGTTGCAGCAGAAGTTTACCACCAGTTCTTCCATTACTTCACATGTTCTGCTCTCATCTGTAACAAATGATTATGCCGTACATAAGAGTTAGTATTTACATTCAGGCTAATATAACTATATTCACTGGAACTGGACCAAAAGCATTTCCACTGCTTGATCTCATCCTGTTAATTGTTTACACTACCTTGTTGTACATGAGATTATTAAGTATTTAAAACCATGGGTAATATAAATTTATCTACTAATGGTAAACCAAACAAGATTTTTACTTCTGGATCCCACCTCTCAGTTCTCTACAGCAGCTATCACTTGTGTAGAAAAGGTAATTTTTCCACCTTCTCTTCCTTCTCTGGAGACATCTATACAGGAAGAGGATTCAAGCCACTTTAGGCACCTTATATGCATTTTAACTGGTGACTGGAGGATTGTTTTACAATCAAAGCTTAAGAGAAGTGTATAGCTTACTGTGTTTGGTTGAAATACATCATAAGCACAATAACCTTCATTCAGGGCCACTGATAGCCTGTCTGCTGGCTTTGTATGGACATTTTAGTGAGCAGCTTGACAAAACCACTCCACTCATGTGAGATCGTTCATGCACTAATCTTATGCCTGCCTCCGGCAGCCCTCAAGGTTTGCTCTTTCCCCTTCCCCCCCATTTTTAGCATGCTCTGTTCAATGCCCAGCTCCATTTTCAAGCTGATCAGGTTATCGTATGTGTCAGGAGTTTCACATGCCTGTCTGGTTCTTGTTTTGTGTTCTTTTGGTTAGTTTTGGGCTAATTTTTAAGAGGCTTGACAGTCCTAGTTTGCTGTTTTGTGGTTCACCTGCATGTTCGTAATTTTTTTTTCAGTTTCAAGAGAGTATGGAACAGTGGGTGCAAGGATTGTATGGGTGAGGATGAAAGTAGGTACACAAGCGTGGGCGATTGTATGTGCATATGCGCTGACAGAGGACCAAGTGGCAAGAGTGAAAGATGAGTTTTGGGTGAGTGCAGAAGTATGTATGGACAAATTTGACAGGAGTGAGAGTGTTTTTGATTGGAGACATGAATGGCAAAGTTCAGAATGTACGAGTGGATGGAGTGGTTGGTCAGTAGGGTGTGCCAGCTGAAGTAGATGGGAATGGTAATGCTTTGGTGGACATCTGTGCTGGTAATGGACTGGCAATAGCTAACACCTACTTTCGGCACAAGATGATCCACAGGTATACACGGAGAGTAATGAGGAGGATGGACGGTGAACTTGTTGAACGAAAGGCAGTGATAGACTACATGTGTGTGGATGAGCGAATGAGAAGACAAGTGTTGGATGCAAGAGTGTGGAAAGGGTGGGGGAATGGAATCTCAGACCATCAATTAGTGATGGCCAAGGTAAAGCTGCAAAGAAAATGGTTGAAGAGACGAAGGGAACAACAGGAGGAAACAGCTCCTGTGAGAAGAGTGGAGAAGTTGCAAGATAGTGAGAAAATGGCAGTGTATAAGAGCATAGTGGAAGAAAGATTGGAAAGGTATGAGTTAGAGCAGATGGGGTGGAAGGAGTATGTAAGATATTCACGGAAGAGATAGGCGCAGCGTGTGAGGTGGTTTGTGTGTGGGAGGAGATGCAGGGGCGTGCAAGGGACAGCATGGTGGAATGATGAGGTGAAACGAGCTGTGGAACAAAAGAAGAAGGCATATGGTGAATGGCTAGCGAGTAGAGGTAGGGGAGAAGATGAGAGAGATAAGAGAGAGGTATATGTGAGCAGGAGAAGGGAGGTGAAGAGACTGGTGAAGTTGAGTAAGAAGAAAGTGGATGAAAGAGTCTGGGAGGAATCTTACGGCCATATTACAAGTCAGACCCGATCACCTTCGGGAGGGAAGGTTATGGTGTGGTTGTATTACTAGTCATCGTTTTCCCGATGAATTGTTGGAACCTTCGTGTGCTTATCGTCGGGAGGCCCCCCCCACCCGAAGGTGACTTCCCGATGTAAAAAAGTAGTGTTATTTTTATCTGTTATGTAAACAAGACGAAATTGTTGCAATCACATTTATTAGAAAAAATAATGATTAACCAATGGATCAACAAATAACCATCGGGAAGAAGTATTTATTATATTTGAGGAATATGTGGATACCCATGAAAATGTACGACCATAACAACAACTCCTCCACCCGAATGGCGTACATATTTGAATAAGACAACCTTCTAAGCATAATTTGAAGGCATATTGTAACATCTACTGTTTACCTGCATCATTTTTATATGGCAATACCTCATCTGACAGTGCACTTTCAATATTAATACCATCGTGAAGCTCACATCATGGGTAGCCAAGTACAGCTTCCCTGCTCTCGATTTTTTGCCCTAGCATGCAACCAAATATTACTATTACTAGCCAAGTACGAAATATAAGCAGAGCAGGACCACTTAAAAAATTAACTGTGAGGCTAGAAAATACGCTTGTCTCCAAGAATGAGCTCTCCAACATCTATTTAATTATTGTAGTGGGCACTTACTCTAGTATCAACCAGAGGGGCCAAAATTTGTCACAAGGAAAAAATAAAACTACTTCAAATGCTGTATAGGTGTAGGAATTTTTTTTTTTCTCATGAATGTAATGGGTGTCTGTGATGCTAATATGAAATTTACAGTTTAGCAGTGAATTGGGCAGGAAGTGCACATGATTCAAGGATTTTTTTCCAAAAGCAGACTAACTACCACATTGGAGATAGGTAATTACAGAGGGTTTCTTGTAGGTGACAGTAGCTATGCTTGCCTTTCTATTAACTTCATTTTTGGCTCCTGCTACTGATACGGAAAAACGTTACAGTGCCTCCCATGCTCGAACAAGAAACTAATAAGAGCATACTTTGGGGATCTCAGGAAGAAGGTTTGCTGTATTATGGAAGCCAGTCCGTACCAAATGAGGAAGCGCACAATACATGTATTAGTTTGCTGTATTATCAAAGCCAGTCCGTACCAAATTAGCAATCGCACAGTATATATATTTTAGCCTGTGCGGTTCTGCATAATAAAGCTATAATGAACTGCCTTCCTGTTGATGAGCCACAGAAATTTGGTGCATTGGCTCTTGAGGATCCTAAATCAGTACAGAAAATAACCAGGCAGGTCAGCAACGTAGGGCAGATATTGCTGACCGTTTCTTTTGGAAGATACTGTATGTTGAAACATGGTAATCTCACGTCAGTATGACTGATCATTGAAAGCTGTTTTGCACATGTCAGTTTGACTGCTCAATGCAAACTGCTTTGCACATGGCACTTGTAAATATTGATAATTTCTTTTACTCTAAATCCATGTTTGAGAGTAGTGGTCAAAAAGCTTTAAGTCCACATGCACAAATTCCCATGTAAATGTGTTTCCTCCACTGGTAGACAAAATTTTGAACTACCAACAGTTCTTCTATTGAAAGTGTAGCTACATACAGTAATTAAGCCTAGCAGATTTATGACAAAACCTGTACTGATGACCTGGACTTGTCATATTGTTTCCTGTCACAAACACACACACACATTTATATACATATATATATATATATATATATATATATATATATATATATATATATATATATAAATATATATATATATATATATATATATATATATATATATATATATATATATATATATATATATATATACATAGACCTAGGCCAGTCCTGCAGCGAACACTCAAACGGCTAATGATGATTATATATACATATATATATATATATATATATATATATATAGGCCTAGGCCAATACATAATGTGTATGACTGTAATCATACTGATAATCAAAAAACATCATTTTTCAACATTTGGCCACTAGCCATAGGTTACCTCAATCGACACCCAATTCTGACAGTTTCATAGGAAGAAAAAGATTGAATGCAAAAATAACTAGGATCTTTATTTAAAGAAAAAAATATATAACAATGCTGATACATGCATGCATAACCTAATGTACATTATAAACCATTACTATAATTTTCAACATGTAAAAAAGGAAAATGACAGTTGAACCATGAGACAAGAGTATTCAAAAGTAAAAAAACTTACATTAAAATACTTTTATAGAAAAAAAAAATGCTCGAAACAACGTCCTAGCTGCTTGGCCGACCTGGGGTTTTGGTCGGGGTTAGAAGCGTTCAAGGATGTTGTCACATCCTCCCATGCCTTCCTCTTCCCTTCCACGGCTGTAGCTCTGTCTTGGATCCACTTTTCCTTCTCTTTTATCAACTTCAGGAGCAGCACTTGTTGTGCAGAGGAAAGCGGTGGTGCTCTGTCCTGCTCCATATTGTTTATCTTGGCTACCAGAACTACCAACCTATAATATGTTGTTGTCATCATCGCAACCGCTAATTCGTACGGGAAGGAGTACTGGTACCAGTAACAAATGAATGATCCAAAGACACTTAATGAAATATAATAATCATTAACAAGTTATATAGCCATTACAACCACTTTCAGCCAGAATTTCTTGGCCTATACATCTCTAACGCGCATAGGTTGGTACACATGATCGGGAAGCCTGGCTGGTTGCCTTTACGAAGCGCGTCGGGGTGTCTTGTAATACGACTTCCCCTAACCCGATCCCCTTTCACGATCACCATCACTTTCGGGTCCCGAAGGTGGTCGGGTGCGACTTGTAATACGGCCGTGAGTGTGAAATGGAGGGAAAGAAATTGTTTTGGAAGGAGGTAAAGAAAGTAAGGCAGTGTGACAGGGGAAATAATAGGGGAGTGAAAGATAAAATTGTTTTGGAAGGAGGTAAAGAAAGTAAGGCAGTATGAAAGAAAAAATAATAAGAGAGTGAAAGACAGGAATAATAGATTGTTGGTGGAGAAGAGTGAGAAATTGAAGAGATGGAAGGAGCATTTTGAGGATTTGTTGAATGTAGAGTGAGAGCAGGGCAAGTATAAGTGGTTGGGGAATGGCTGGGAGAAAAAGAGATGAGAGGAGGAAGAGATCAGTAGGGCGGAAGTAATGGAAGCAATGAAGATCAAGATGGGAAAGGCCCCAGGAATTGATGGAGTGTGTGGTGAAATGCTGAGGTATGGGGGTGAGACTGCTGTGGAGTGGATATGGAAGTTGTGTAGATTGGCTAGGGAAGAGGGAAGGGTTCCAGAGGAATGGAAATCAGGTATAATTGTTCCTTTATACAAAGGAAAAGGGAAGAGAGAAGTATGTGGTAACCATAGGGGTATCTCCCTTCTTAGTGTGTCTGGAAAAATATATGGTAGAATTCTCATTGGTAGGGTTAGGCATATGACAGAGGAGCTAGTTGGAGAAGAACAAGGGGGATTTAGGAAGGGAAAAGGGTGTGTAGATCAGATATTTGTTCTGTTTAGTGGAGAAGTATCTACAGAAGGGAAAGAAAGTATATGCTGCCTTAGTGGACTTGGAGAAAGTTTATGACAGAATAGATAGGCAAGGTATGTGGAAGGAATTAAGAATATATGGAGTGGAGGGGAAATTGTTTAGTCCTGTGAAGAGTATGTACAAAGGAACTAGGGCTACAGTGCGAGTGGATGGTGAGCTGAGTTCATTGATCTCAATGTGGGACTGAAACAGGGTTGTGTGATGTCTCCATGGCTGTTTAATATATATAAAACATGGATGGAGTTGTAAAGGAGGTGCAAGGTAGGGCAGTGGATGTGGGGGGGTGGCTCTAATGAATGAGAGTGAGATTTGGATGATTCCGGTGTTGCTGTTTGCTGATGATACAGTATTGTTGAGTGATGATGAATGGGAGTTGCAAGGTTTGGTGGAGGAATTTGGGACAGTGTGTAGGAAGAGGAATCTGAAAGTTAATGTAAACATGAGTAAAATTATGGTGTTTGAGAGGAATGAAGTCACAGAATGCACAATGAGGTTGGATGTTGAGGATATAGAGAATGTGAGTGCATTCAAGTACTTGGGTAGTGTGATGAGTAAGGATGGAACTTTGGGGGATGAAGTGCTTGCAAGGATACATCAGGGAAGGAAGGTTGTTGGTTCACTGAAAGCAGTGATGAGAAATACTGAGGTGAGTATGGAAGAAGTCACTGCATGATAGTATTGTGATCCCTGCCCTGACGTATGGAAGCGAGGCATGGACCTTGCAAGAGGGGAACAAGTCAAGAGTGAGAGCATTGGAAATGAATTACTTGAAAGGAGCATGTGGAGTGACATGGAGGGACAGGTTGACGAATGAAGAAGTGAAGGAACGTTGTGGGGTGGATGTGGATGTGGTTGAGAAGATTGAGAGAAATACACTGAGGTGGTTTGGACACGTGGAGAGAATGAAGAATGAAGGACTGACTAAGAGGATGTATGTAGGTGAGATGGAGGGAGAGGGAGGGGAAGACCGAGGATGAGGTGGAGGGATGCAGTTGAGAGGTATATGAGGGAGGGGGGAGTGAGTTGGGGGGAGGGTAGTCAAATGGTGGGTGACAGAGCGACTTGGAGGCGTTTCCTTTGCGGGATTAGGGCGTCGGGCTATAGATAGATAGATAGATAGTATTGTTTTGTTTTTTCTTGGAAGGGACTGTTTTGTGGGCTTAGCCTTGGTGCCTTCTTCCTCTCATAAAAAAAAAGAAAAAAATGTTGGATACCATTAGAAAATTCCTGGGCGATACCACTCCGTGTGTGTGTGTGTGTGTGTGTGTTATTACCTAATTGTTCTTATCTGATTGTATCTCAACAGGAATGAGTCAAGCTCGTACTGCCCCATGTATAAAATCACTTTTGTCATATATATATCCCTAAACTTATGAATTGTTTTGGCACACACTATTTCATTTGGTAGTGGATTCCACTAATCAATTTCCCTATTTGGGAAACTGAATTTCCTTACGTCTTTATCACCTCTCTTTTTATGCAGTTTTTTGCAGTGTCCTCTTGCTGATGTTTCCCCATAGGTTATACACTATTTATGCCTATTTCCTCTTTCCCTGAGACATATTTATATAGCATAATCATGTCTCCTCTTTTCCTTCTCTCCTGTAGTGTTGGGAGATTGAGTTTTTCTAGTCTTTCTTCATAGCTTAGATCCCTTAACCTTGGTACCCATCTTGTGGCGGCCCTTTGAACTTTTTCAATCTTCTCTATGTGTTTCTTGAGAAGAGGATTTCAGACTACTGATGCACACTCCAGGGTTGGTCTGATGAATGATGTTATCTTTCTCAGCATGTCTTCATTTATGTATGTGAATGCTATTCTCATATTAGCAAGCAGTGTATACATGTCCTGTACCTTCTCACTGATGTGGTCATCCGGAGATAGCCTGTTATTGATAATCACTCCTAGGTCCATCTCTCTTTCTGACATGTGTAACATTTTACTTCCTAACTTATAATCCCAATCTGGTCTTTTTCCACTTTTACCAAACCTAATTACATGAAACCTGTGCACACTGAATTCCATTTGCCAATTATCGCTCCATTCATGAAGTTTATTTTATTCTTCTTGTAGCTTTCTACAAGAGTCTATGTTAGGAATACTCCTTTGTATTATTGCATTGTCAGCAAACATATTTAGATAGCTTTCATTTCCAGTGTTACTGTCTGTCATTTATATACACTAAAAACATCATTGGTGCCAGCATTGTGTCCTGTGGCTCCACTAGTTACTTCCCTCCATGCTGAGTAATTTCCCCGTAGTACTGTTCACATTTCCCTTTTTCTGAGAAAATCTTGGATCCAACAGTACAGGTTGCCTTGGATTCCTCCTTGATGGTACAAATTCCATAAGTCTTTGGTGCAGTTCACTGTCAAATGCTTTCTTGAAATCTAGATAGATACTGTCCACCCATCCTTCTGTTTTCTGTAATGTTTCTGCAACTCTATCACAGTAGCTTAATAGGTTAGTAACACATGATTTTCCCTTTTTAAAACCAAACTGCCTTTCTGTTATCATACTGTGTTCTTACAGATGGTTTACCCAAACTTCTCTTTTCAGCTTTTCTAATATCTTATAACACTGGTTAGTGATACTGGTCGGTAGTTAAGTGGATTTTTTCAATCACTTTTCTTGAATAGGGGAACAATGTTTGCTTTCTTCCAAATATCAGGTAGTTTACCTTGACCCAAGGATTCCCTGAATATTAAATATATTGGTCAACTTAACTCTTCTGCACATTCATGTAGCACCCAACATGAGATTTCGTCCGGACCATTTGCTTTTCCTTTGTCTAATTTACTTAACTCCTGTATTTTTTTTCTGATATTTGTATATCTGGCAATATGTGTGGGCAAGCTTGTTCTATATCATCTCTCTCCAAATTATTTTCTTCTATAAAAACCGACTAGAAATTTTTATTTAGTGTTTCACAAATATCCTTCTCTTGTGTACAGATGATGCCAACCTTGGTTTTGCTTTGGATGCAGCTGTAAAATAGCTTCGGTTGATCACTACTTATATTTATAATGTCTTCCTGAAACTGTCTTTGGACTTCTCTCCTTATCCTGTATAATCGTTTCTTGCCTGTGTATAGATATATGCCCTCTCATTATTGTGTCTTCTCTATCTACTGCACAACAAGCATCTTTTTTCCTTTAGACCTTTTACATTCTGTATTAAATCATTTCATTATTTTCTTTTCTGCTTCTTTGTGCTGTGGGATGTAATTTTGGAATCCTATTTCATAAAGTTCACAGGATTATCTATATACAACATTTAAATCTTGTCCTCTAAGCTCTTTTTCCCAATCTAAGAAGTACTTTTTAGGTCATGGTAGTTGCCCTTTTTACAGTTTAGGCTCTTTTTGTAACTCTCATTACTGTTAACTATGTCATATGCAATCCTGAAGTTGCACTTTAACATTGCATGGTCGCTTTTGCTGAATGGAGGGTGATACATTATATTGTCAATATCCTTTTCTTGCCTAGTAAATATAAGATCTAGTAATGATGGATCATCAGGTCTCCTTTTTCCGGTGTTTTCTTTTACATGTTGTGTCAGGAAAAACTCCTGCACAAGGACCAGGAGCTTTTGGTCCCAACAGCTTTCATGGTTTCTTATGACTAGAGTATTCCAGTTTATATTTGTATTGAAATCTCCAGTTAATATGATTCTCTCAGATTTCTCTTCCATTCTATGTAGTAATGCTCTTAAACTTTGAACTGTACTCTCTGCCATGTCTTCATAATCGCCTCTTTCCCAAATGTTTGTTTTTGGGTGGCATGTATAAATTTGTCACAAGTAATTTCCCTTCAGATGTTGTAATCTCTACAGCAATCAGTTCTACTTGTGAGGGTATATCTAGTTCTATTTCTTTGACTTGTAGTTTTTTCTTTGTTAATATGATTCCTCCTCCTCTTTTTAAATTCCTATCTCTTCTCCATATATTGTATTCTTCTAAGTTTAGGGTATCGTTTGATATCCTTGGGGTTAATTTTGTTTTAGTTAGGCAAATAATATGTGGTTCCTTTTCTTTGGTATATATAATCTTTCATCTCTAATAATTTAGATACCATTCCATCTATATCTGAGTGCATCAATTTAATCATCTTGTTTACATACTTGCCATAGCTTGAGTCTATTACCTTCCTTTCTTTTATTCCCTTCTGGTTAAGTATCACTTTCTTACTGCAATCCAATTACTTTGTAAGAAAAAAATTTCTCTTCCTCTGATCTTTCCTCATATTTTGTTTTTGCTTCCTCCCTCTTCTCCTTTAGTGTACCCAATTCCTCTTGAGATAGGCATCTTTTTATCCAGACTTTTTTTAATTCCTCTTTTTCCAAGAGTTTGTTGGCATTTTTAAATATTTCCTCTACAGTGTTTGCACTCTGGAATGTTACTTTCAGAGGCCTTGGCTTACGTCTCTCATATTTCCCTAGTCTTTTATGTTCTTCTATATCTTTCTAACAGATATCCTCTGATATTTGCTGCAGTATGCTCATTATATTTTCCATCTCCTTTTTGTCCCTTGAGATTCTGTTTTTTATTTCTTCACCTATGCCACTGATTACTATGGATTTGTTCATCTCTAGCTACAACTTCCCTAACTAGTTTTGGGTAATTCTTTATAACTTGTATCACTTCCTTTCTTACACTTTTTTCTTCTACCCTTGCATCTAAATCATTCTGTACTTTCACCATTTCAGCATACGTACTTTGTATCTCATCTTGGTAATTTCTCACCATTTCATTTACCTGTTATTTTCTCTTCAGCGTTACTACTTTGGTCTATCAGACTGCTTGCTTGCCTGATTTTCTCCATATCAATTTTGAAATCATCTATATTTCTCTCATGGTTAATAACTGTACATCCCATTTCACTAGCCTTTGTTCTCAGTGAATTTATCTCAGCTGATACTTCATCTATTGTTGTGGCTTTTCTGTTTATTTCCTTTATTAATTCCTATTTTTTTCCCTTCTGTCTGCGTTGTTCATTCTTCATTTCTTCAATTTCCATTTGAAAAGATCTTTCTGGCCTACTTACTCTTTCATCTAATTTGTCATAAGTTTCCTTTTCAACCAGGTCTGGGTAGAAGTCATTATCCTGTTTTTTTACCTTCCTATCTTTTCTTAACACCTTCTACAGGCATCTTTCTAAAATAGGCCATTTTAAAGAAAAGATCTCTATTTACAGTTATTGCATCACTCTGTCGTCTGCTAACCTCGGTGCTGTTCAGCTGACGTGAGGAAATTTATCACATTCCTTGACACTGATATACTTACTGTACACTTCTTTGTTATTTTTGTTTTAATATGTTGCATCATCACCTAAATTAGCTTGATACGAGCTTGACCCGCAAAAAAAATACAATTTAGGTATCCCCAGAGCGCAGTTCTGTGATATGTGTCCACCCCGGGTACTTGCCACTCTGTAAGAGAGAAAGAGAGAGAAAGAGGGCAGAACATATTTTAGTGGTCAAAACCTGGGATAAAAACATATCTTTCAAAATTAGAGACGAAACCCAATTTACCAACTCCTCTCCTAAGGATCCCAGTAGGCAAAATCAACAGGTAGAATTTAAGTTTCCAGCCAAAACAGGCAACAAAAATGACAACATTGGTCAAAATAAGGCACAAAATTTGAGTTACCAATCAAAATATGCTGTGATGGTTAATTTGATGGCTAGAATAGGACAACACAAATCGTCAGTCAAAAAGATGCACAGTATAGTAGTGTATTAAAAGTGGATTAGGGTAGATTTTCGTGGTCAAAACCCAACGTACTGGTCAGAACAAAGGACAAAACAGAAATGACCAAATCTTCCTCCTTTGGGATCCCAGTTGGAAAGGTCTAAAGGCTTGTGTGGTGTTGTCCCAGGAGGCTCCTAACCACATAATTATCCCATTACGTGTGAGGGCGCTCAGGTGTTCCGCTTTTAACCTGTGAAAGTTGGAATGTTAGATTCTCTCTCTCTCTCTCTCTCTCTCTCTCTCCCCTGCCTTGCTTCATGAATACTCTTGCCTGCTGAAATTAACTTATCATAGTAAAATGGTAGAAAATGTAAGCAATTATACCATGAGAAGAACAACTAGCTGACAGACAGAAGGATAAGGCAAAAGACAACCAGACTCAACTAGGTGGCTATCAACAACGGCTAAATGGCCGTTGTGACTTTACAGCGTTGTTGGGCACCCCTCCATGTTGCAGGGTATTTGGTTAGCCAGTAGCAGCAGCCAGAATAGTGTAACGTCCTGTAAGAGATTTCAGAACTTTTTTTTTTTTTTTTAAGTTGTCAAATTACGGTTGATTAAGGTTACTTTCATTAAACTGGGTTTGCTTTGATTTGCTTTGGTTGGCTAGGCTTGGTTTGGTTTAACTTGGCGAGGTTGAGTTAGAGTTGTTTTGGTTTGATTTAGTTTGGCTTGGCTTGGCTTAGTTTGGTTAGGTTGGGCTAGGTTTTGTTTGACGATTATTATGGTTTGGTTTGGTTTGGTTTGGTTAGGCTTTGTTTGGTTGGATTGCCTTTGCATTGTTTATTTTGCCTAGGTTGCCTTGGGTTAGGTTAGGCTAGGTTGTTTGGTTTGGTTTAAAAGGTTTGGTTTGACCTGGTCAGGTTTGGTTAGGTTAGGTTTGGTTGACTTGGTTCTAGTTTTCCTAGGTTTGGTTTAATTTCGTGTGGCTTGGTTTACTTAGGTTTGCTTTGGATGGTTGGGTTGGGTTTAATGTAGTTTGGATAGGAGGGGTTGGGTTGGGTTTGGTTTGGTTTGGTTTATAGTTTAGTTTAGCTTAGTTTAGTTTGACTTTGCGCCATTACTTTAGACTTTAACCCATTAACTCCCAGGGTTCCTGTGTAGGGCTTTTGCTGGAAGGATACTAAGTGTACCGTCCTCCGCCTATCGGCTCATAGTCGCGAAGCTCATAGGTCCCTCCCCCGGGGTTTTCTCCTTAATCAACTTTTGAAAATGCCCAGTTCTGTCCTATATTGAGGACGCTGGGTGCAAACTGGTTATTTGTGCACAGAGACAAAATAGTAGAAACAAATCAGTATTAAACAGCAATAAAATAACTGCTGTCGGGCGAGGTTTGCTGTGCCTGGCACCTCTAGTTTGGGTTGGTTCGGTTGGCTAGAATTGGTTTCGTTTGGTTCATTTTGGATTGGTTTGATTAGGTTGTATGGTTTGGACTGGTTTAATTAGGTTGTTTGGTTTGGATTGGTTTAGTTAGGTTCGTTGGCTAGATCTGGTTTCGTATAGTTCATTCTGGACAGGTTTAATTAAGTTTGGTTGGATTGGTTTAGTTCGTGGTTTAGTTCATTCTGGACAGGTTTGATTAAATTTGGTTGGATTGGTTTAGTTACGTTCGGTTTCGTATGGTTAGGTTTGATTGGCCTGGTTTGGTGTAGTATGGCTAGGTTGAAATAGATCTGATTTGGCTTGGTTTGGTTTGGTTAGGTTTGGTTTAGTTTGGCTGCTTTGGGTTATGTTTGGTTTGGGTAGGTTAGGTAGCATTTGACCGAGTTAGGATGAATTTGGTTACGGCAGGTCGTATTAGGTTCTATTTGATTGAATTAGGTTACGTTAGGTCTGGTCTGGTTTGGCATAGTTTGGTTAGATTATATTTAGCTTGGTTGGCTTGGCGTAGTTTGGCTAGGTTGTGTTATGTTGGGTTTCGTTTCGTTTGGCTGCGTTTGGTTTAGTTTGGCTAGGTTAGGTTAGGTTTGGCTTGATTAGGTTAGGTAAGGCTTGGCTAGGTTTGATTAGTTTAGATTATGTTAGGTCATATTAGGTTCAATTTGATTAATTAGTTTGGGCTGTCAGGTTGGTTTAGATCATTCAACTTTCACTCATGATGTGAGGTGTGACTACTTGTGATTTTCCACTTTCCGGCAACACTGAACAGATGTCTAAGACAAGGAGAGCCAATCGAGCTCAAGTGAAGCCTGCCATTTGAAGATAATGCTCGCTGCTCGTAGAAATTATTTCAATTATCCACGATTCAATGCCTTCCTGCAAGGTTACTTGTGCAGACTGTCTAAACTAATGGCTTTGCTGTAAAAGACGTTCCCTGCATCGAAGCTATTAAGTATGACTGAAATTAAGATGTTATTGGCTATCTCGTTGTACCAATGGATCACCCTTTTGTATTATTCCAGCAGCCCCTCTAACTGGTATTCTTGCAACTCTGGATTTATTCTTTATATTTTTCCCAGCAGTTCTTCTAACCGGGTTTATATTACTTTGTTCCTGCAATTTCATGAATATTGGTTGTTGTGTCCTTAGCAACAGCTCTCAAGCCCTCAGTTATCTTGTCCATCACCTGGGATACAATAACGTTTTTGATTACTTGATGCTCTGACGCAAAACAACGACAGCTGAACACGGATGAGTTTTGCCTCTTGGATCTCTTCCTCATTATCAGCAAACTTTGGATTTATCATAAAGCGTCTTAATCAACGAATTAAGTCTGCAGGACTGAATAACTGCAATAAACCAGGGCAACTGCCAGGGTCATACACCGCATGAGTCAGCGCGAAAGTACTTAAATTTTGCTAGTAGCCTTGGTCAACTTTACCTCAAGACGATATAAGTAGCATGCAAGACAATGGTGTAATATATAAAACAGATCACTAAAAAAGATGTGATAAGAAGACTTCTACACCACTTAGACTAAGCCTCTCACTCTTTCCTTTATATTGGCTGTAATTCATCAGGTTCACTTGGAAGATCTTTATGGAAGATGAAGAAAAATTAAATGTCCCCTTCACTGATAATCATGAAATATTCAAGAAACTAACAAAATGAGTAAAAAACATAAGGTGTTTTCATAAGGTTGGCATTCAAAGGCCCGTATTCTCGCCTGTTATGGAAGCACACCAAGACCATTTCCTACGCAATTTATTTTGTTTATTACATCCTACCGTCCTCTTCTGTGTTGCATAATTCCTTCTAACATCGCCATACTCTATACAAATAACGTACAAAAGGATTTTACCCAGCGATATCAAAAAAACAAATCCCTAAGTAAGAGGTGCTAGGGAGCTTCCTTAACCCGTCACGTCCTGAGCACTTTTTCACCTCCGACACCCCCCAGTCCCGACCATTTTTGGATTTTTTTTTTTTTTTTTGGCTAAAACCTCCGCTTTTTGTGAGAAACACTGAAAATTCATAAAGAAATCACTCACCTGAAGTTTAAAATACTCGATACATGTAGGAGTACCTCCTTACCTTACAGGGTTTTCTATCAGGCTGGCTGCAAAGAAAACTAGTTCTATGGGAGGATAACTATTCCACACCACTCATAAACGGTATTTATTTATTTATTTGGTACGAATTTATATGTAGTACGAGAGTATATTGGTTTTCAAACAGTAATATAGGCATTATAAGCATTGTTTCACTCACTAACTCATCACCATTCCTGACCTTTTGCCACATTACCTGATCATCATTTCTGACTGTTTCTTCCTCTAATGCTATGTAAACTTTGTCCTCCACATTGTCATCGATTGGGGAATCACTCTGGCCCTGAATGTCTTTATTGGCCAGGTCACTGGTAACAGGTGAATTGCCGAGACAATGGCATGCGGCAGGGGGGAGGTTATGCGGTGTAAGGCACTGTCCCTGCTTGGCATCTTGTGGAGGAATACAGGAAGGTGTCCCATGTATACGTGTAAAAAATCACGTGCGAAAATTGAAAATTGTGTAAATTAGGGACCTTGCAATCGCAAAACGTACCAGTACGTCGATGGGACTGGCAAATGCAAAATGTTGCTATGTACCCATACGTCGATGGGACGTCTTGGGGTAACTGCCAATAATATAAGCCTAATTGGCACACGAAGCTTCATATAATCTCATAAGCGACTTATTTTCCCTACTATACCTTGTTTTTTGTTTTTGTTTTTTAATATCATTTTAATTTGGACATAGTTTCCATAAATATCGTACAAGAGGATACCGAGGTGTAATAAGCAGAATAAATTGTTAAGAAGAGGAACTGCATAATCTCCAATGCACATTACAACACGAACGTATGTCTCGTACCTTTAGTTTTTCTTTATTTTTCGTCTGGATCACTTGAATGTCGTATTTCATGAAACAGTAATAAACACGTATGTTCTTCCCTGATAACACACAATGATGAAACTGATCATGAATATAACTGATCATCATCACCATCATCACCGTCACCATCCTGCCTCCTTTTCCCACCTGCAAGTAGGTTGAGGTAGGGTCCAGAAGGCAAGGGAAAGGACCTTGTCCACAACATGCCCAGTGACATTGACCATATAGCCATTCATTCACTAAGCATGCCCCTGGAAGCCTGAAACCTTCTAACAGGTGTACCTTTCCACACGTAACTTCATAATTACCTACCATACAAAGCCAATTCGAGGAATATCAGGTTATAAATGGAAAAATATGCAAAAATCATCATAAACGACAGTGAGAAGTTCGGATACTTGGTGGTATATTGCAGGAGACATAACACCTCTTCCTTGGGGGATTTATTTAGATATTACACCTTAACATACTCCTGTATCCTATTTATGTAGATTTAATTAAATATGAACTGAAATATCTTGGTTGAGTAGATGCACCGGCCAGCAAAAATGGCTCTTGTTCGAAGTGGCTTGGGTGATATCGTAACATCTCTTACATTGCAGTTAATTCTGCATATTATGTCTCTCTATCCTCACATATGTTACAAAAGCAAACCACGTATATAGAATAATTATATTAATAATACACCTTATTGTCCTCTTGCATGCCACTATGGCAAACTTGTCAGTTCTAACTCACGTATCTAAACAGCTAAGATTTCTATTGCTGGATTCTTGGGGAATGGGCTAATTTCAAAACACGAAGGCCCAGCAAAAAAAATATTTTGTTTCTTTACAAACTTATCAGTGAGAGAATGGATAATCCAATAATCACAGCTTGTGCAAGAGACCTACCAGGCTCTGCTTTACCAGACCAAAATGGGCCAAAAATAGGACCTAAGAAGGTCCCTAAAAAGACCTCTTAGAATCATGTGAAGGCTCTTGTGGCACTGCACAGGGTTCTCTTCAAAATGCAGGGGTGACATGAGAATGAACGAGTCCAAAGGTAGACAATGTGGGTTGGCATATATTGCCAGGCACTGGGCTAGTTGATATATGCATCAGCAACTCATTAACTTTGCGACAAAGGCGTACCTAAGCGACCCCTGGAAATGACCAGCGCATACTATATATAGATGAATAAACGAACAGCTGCAGTATATCATATTTATATCTCTGTTTATTTGTAATTTATCCTAGAGAGGGATGTGTTTCAAAATGTTAACTTTTTGTACAACTGGTATATGACACCTAAAAAAATATCTACAGATACAAATGGTACTGGATGGGATAGTCTCCACTTGGTGACATCGATATGACTTGGCAGTTATACAAACGTGCCTCCTCTTCCTCTGTCTCCCTTGAAGGATGGATAGAGGACTGCAAGCCAAAGAAAATATCAGCCTGAAGTCCACTGGGTTTACATCCAAATGACCTGGTGCCAAAATACAACAACTGCAACACAGGAATAGATAAAAATGGTAACCACACTTAAGCATCAAGTCTTCACAGTGTGCATTTGCAACACTGTAGAGAACAGCACTGAAGACCTTAATGGCACTGTAGAATCTGGTGTCACTGTAATGTCCAATGGCACTGTAGATACTGGTGGCACTGCAGAATCTAATGATACTACAGATGTGAGAACACTGGAGAGTCTGATGGCAATGTAGTTTCTGATAACACAGTAGAGTCCAGTGTCACTGTAGAATCTAATGGCATTACAGATCCTGATTTCACTGTAGAACTTGCCATAGCACTTCATTGGACGGACTTAGGTTTGAAGACATTGCGCTTTTGGTTAGTGGTGGAATGGAGAGTGTAAGAGCTGATGGTTGTGTCGAGGTTGGAGTGTTACTTGACTGTGTGGAGGAGAAGGAAATGGCTGGAATGCTACTTGACTGAATGGTGTTGCTTGATGGACTGGAAGAGCCTTGAGTGTCACTTGATGGACTGGGAGAGCCTTGAGTGTTGCTTGATGGACTGGAGGAGCCTAGAGTGTTACTTGATGGACCAGGAAATGCTTCAGTGTTACCTGATAAACTGGAAGAGCCTTGAGTGTTACTTGATGGACTGGAAGAGCTTTGAGTGTTACTTGATGTACTTGAAGAGCTTTGAGTGTTACTTGCCTGACTGGAAGAGCTTTGAATGATACTTGACTAACTCAAAGAGGCATAAGTGTTACTCTGAGTGTTATTTAGTCGAATGGTGAAAGAGATTTGAGGGCAACTTGACTATGTAGCAGTTTACATTGCTGTACCTAAAGGACTATTACTCGATCCTGTGCTACGACTTCCACTTGAAGGTACAGCTTGAGTATCTCTTAACTGACCTGAAATTGGAGAGTGAGAGGCTGTACCACTTAATTTTATGGCAGTAGAGTGGCTGGAATCAAGAGAAACACTTGGCTGTCTGGTGTCTGAGGGACTGGTAACTGGGACTCCGAGGTGCTTAGAAGCGATCGCCGACTGAGTGGATGGCATGACATAACTCCCACTTCAAGAGTTATCTGGACTGGTGCCAAAATCAGCCTGCATATATAAAATGGATGAATCTTTGTGTGGAGGGTCATCGGAATTGATGCTGTTAACGAAATGTGATGACAAAACTGATGACCTTCCATCTGAAAGGCTCTCTGGACTGTCAAAAGCAGATGAAGACATGAAAGAAATGACACTCGAAGGGTTATCTGTACTGGCTCCCAATCCTGATGAGAAGGATGAACTTCCACTAAAAAATTGACCAGGATTGTCACCAAAATCAGACGAATGCCCTGAAGGATTATTGGAACTGATGCCAGAATCGAACTGCAGCTGCCCATCGTGCACTAGATGCTGGGATGTGTGCATGGTGAAATGGTCTTGTGGTTTTACCTCCATCTCTGGTCTCCACTTCGAAGGCTGAGGAATCGGTGCAAGGGTTGTGTGCTGCGCTTTTGTTGGTGCCTCTTCTGAAATGGTGAAGTAATGATAGTTTTAATGAAATGGTTGAAGACATTATTATTATTATTATTAATGTATTATTGTTATCCTCATACTCATCATCAATGTGTTCTGCATTACCCTAGGTCTATATATCGCAACTCTCTACAACAGATCATCATCACCGCCTTCATTACGTTATAATCAATCATAATAACCATTTATGCATTTCATATTATCAATGAATACCTCCCTCTCTCTCTCTCTCTCTCTCTCTCTTACATAGGCAGAAGAGGTAGTGCAGGCCTTTTCTGAGGACTCGCAAACGTAGGGTAGCCTTTCTGCGCAGTCGATACTCCTTCATTCTCCTTTTGTAGTTATGAACCACATGCGGAATTTGAATTAGCTGTTGGAGAAAGCATTATTATTATTATTATTATTATTATTACTACTACTACTACTACTACTATTATTACTGGATTGAAAATTTGGCGGAGATGTGGTAAATGAGCTTGAATGAACGCATACACAGAGTAAATAAACTGAAAATTAAGACAAAAATATCTCCATAAAACACCTTATGAACTGAGCACTGGTTAGGTATTAGGTTACAATGGCAAACCGTGGTCATGAAGTCAGTAATATTATGGATTTACATGTATTCTAGCGATCACTAGTTTCTTTACACACCTTGCTCGTGGTGGGTTGAAGACAGGGTAGAGGACATGCCGGGCGAGCGGACACAAGACACTTTGATGTAAGAGGCTCACTCACCTGAACCACAACTCACTCTCACGGACGAAACACATAAGCACAATTATGAAGCAGTTCGTGAGTCATTATTCGACTGCTACACTAACCGTGTCAGCAAGCCTGACTCTGTTTCAGCCCTGGCTTCGACGTCCTTAGAGCTAGGTGCCCAAAGAAATTAGTGATCCAGATAGTACGGTTGAGAATACCTGTCATGTGTTAAACAGACCAACGGTGTTATGGATTTGGTCAAATTTACAAGTTTGAAAACCACTCGTGGTGTGTGTGTGTGTGTGTGTGTGTGTGTGTGTTCTTACCTAATTGTTCTTACCTAATTGTATCTTTACAGGAATGAGTCAAGCTCGTACTGTCCCGTGTCTTAAACCATATTTATCGTACATATCCTTAAATTTGTGAATTGTTTTGGCACACACTATTTCATTCGGTAGTGCATTCCATTGATCAATTGCTGTGTTTGGGAAACTGAATTTCCTTACGTCTTTATCACCTCTCTTCTTATGCAGTTTTTTGCAGTGTCCTCTTGCTGATGCTTCTCCATATGTTAAGTAATCATTTATGTCTATTTTCTCCTTCCCTGATATGCACTTATATAGCATTATCATGTCACCTCTTTTCCTTCTCTCCTGTAGTGTTGGTAGATTCAGTTTATTTAGTCTTTCTTCGTAGCTGAGGTCCCTAAGCTTGGTATCCATCTTGTAGCAGCCCTTTGAACTTTTTCAATCTTGTCTATGTGTTTTTTGAGATGAGGATTCCAGACTACTGATGCATATTCCAGGGTTGGTCTAATGAATGATGTAATTATCTTTCTTAGCATGTCTTCATTTATGTATGTGAATGCTATTCTCATATTTGCAAGCAGTGTATACATGTTCCGTACCTTCTCGCTGATGTGGTCAGCCGGAGATAGTCTGTGATTAATAATCACACATAGGTCTTTCTCTCTTTCTGATGTGTATAGGGTTTTATTTCCTAAGTTATAATCCCAATCAGGTCTTTTTCCACTTTTACCAAGCTTGATTACATGACACTTGTCCACATTGAATTCCATTTGCCATGTACTACTCCATTCATGAAGTTTATTTAATTCTTCTTGTAGCTCTTTACAAGAGTCTGTGTTAGTAATTCTCCTTTGTAATTTTGCATCATCTGCAAACATATTCAGATAGCTCTCATTTCCAGTGTTACTGTTTATATCATTTATATAGACTAAAAACATGATTGGTGCTAGCACTGGACCCTGTGGTACTCCACTAGTCACTTCTTTCCATGATGAGTAGTTTCCTCTTAGTACTGTTCTCATTTCTCTTTTAATGAGAAAGTCTTGCATCCAACAAAACAGTTTGCCTCGAATTCCTCCGTGATGGTAGAGTTTCCATCAAAGTCTTTGGTGTGGTACTGTGTCAAAAGCTTTCTTGAAATCTAAATAGATACTGTCCACCCATCCTTCCCTTTCCTGTATTGTGTTTGTTACTCTGTCATAGTAGCTCAACAGATTAGTAACACATGATTTTCCTTTTCTGAAACCAAACTGTCTTTCTGTTATCATACTGTGTTCTTCTAGATGATTTACCCAAGCTTTTCTTATAAGCTTTTCTAATACCTTGCTTACAACACTGGTCGGTGATACTGGTCGGTAGTTGAGTGGATTTTGTCTATTTCCTTTCTTGAATAAGGGGACAATATTTGCTTTTTTCCAAATATCAGGTAGTTTACCTTGACCCAAGGATTTCTTGAAAATTAAAAATAATGGTTTACTTAACTACTTTGCACATTCTCGTAGTACCCAACATGAAATTTCATCAGGATCACTTGCCTTTCCTCTGTCTAATCTACTTAACTCCTCCTGTATTACTTTTTTTTGCTATTTGTATATCTGGCAGTATGTGTGGACATGCATGTTCCACATAGTCCCTCTCAAAATTTTTTTCTTCTGTGAAAACTAATTGGAAATTCTTATTTAGTGCTTCACAAATATCTTTCTCCTGTGTATAAGTGATTCCCTCGTCTGTAATGGATTGTATTATATCTTTTACTTAGGTTCTTCTGATGTAGCTGTAAAACAGCTTTGATTGATCACTACTTTTATTTATTATATCCTCCTCAAACTGTTTTTGGGCCTCCCTCCTTATTCTTGTATAATCGTTTCTTGCCTGTTTGTAATTATTATACGCCCTTTCACTATTGTGTCTTCTGTATCTATTCCACAACAAATCTCTTCTTTCTTTTGATTTTTTACATTCTGTATTGAACCATTTTTGTATTTTCTTATGTGGTTCTTTGTGCTGTGGGATGTACTTCTGGACTCCTATTTCATAAAATTCACAATTTTTTATATACAGCATTTAAATCTTGTCCTCTAAGCTCATTTTCCCAATCAACTTCTAAGAAATACTTCTTTAGGTCTTGATAATTTTCCTTTTTATAGATTAGGCTCTTTTTGTAACTGTCATTGCTGTTAACTATGTCATATGCTATCCTGAAGTTATAATTTAGTACTGCATGATCGCTTTTGCCGAGTGGAGGGTGATATATTAAACTGTCAATATCATTTTCTTGCCTAGTAAATATTAGATCTAGCACTGAAGGTACAGCAAGTCCTCTTTTTCTGGTGGTTTCCCTCACATGTTGCGTCAGGAAAAACTCCTGCACGAGATCCAGGAGCTTTTGGTCCCAACAGCTTTCTTGGCTAATTATATCTACAGTATTCCAATTTATATTTGTATTAAAATCCCCAGTTAGTATAATTCTTTCCGATTTCTCTTCCATTTTATGTAGTAATGATCTTAAGTTCTGAATTGCACTCTCTGCCAGGTCCTCATATTCATCTCTTTCCCATGTGTTTGATCTGGGTGGCATGTACAAATTGGCTACAATTACTTTACCTTCAGATGTGTTGATCTCTACTGCAATCAGTTCTACTTGTGATGGTATATCTAGTTTTATTTTATTGACTTTTAGATTATTCTTAGTTAATATTATAATTCCTCCTCCTCTTTTTAAATTTCTGTCTCTTCTCCATATATTGTATTTCTCTAAGTTTAGTATGTCATTGGATATCCTTGGTGTTAATTTTGTTTCAGTTAGGCATATTATTTGTGGTTCATTTTCTCTAACATAATCATTCATCTCTAGTAATTTAGATGCCATTCCATCCACATTTGAGTACATCAACTTTATCATCTTGTTTATATACTTGTCATGACATGGTTTTGCTACCTTCCTCCTTTTTATTCCATCCTGTTTGTATACCACTTTCGTACCTGCAATCCTATTACTTTGTAAAAAAATTTCTTCTCCTCTTCTGATCTGCCCTCATTTTTTGTTTTTGCTTCCTCCCTCTTCTCTTTCAGTAATTCCAGTTCCTCTTGTGTTAGGCATCTTTTTATCCATACATTTTTGAACTCCTCTTTTTCCATAAGATTCTTTGCATTTTTTGGTACCGGTATCTCTTCCACAGTGTTTACACTGTGTGTGTGTGTGTGTGAGAGAGAGAGAGAGAGAGAGAGAGAGAGAGAGAGACTACCAGTGGTTCTATAAACTAACTTCCATACGAAAGACTACGAATGTCCATTGCACACACACACACACACACACACACACACACACACACACACACACATTGCCACACGCCTTAATTCCGTAAGGGGTGGCCACAATCAAATCGCCCCCATGTCGCCCGGCCCCCCACCATTTCATTGCCCTGCTCCCAGCTCACACACACCCTCTCTCGTATACCTCTCAACCCCATCTCTCCACGTCATCCTTGGCCTCCCCCTCCCTCTCCCCTCCTCCACCTCACTCACATACACTCTCCTCGTTAGTCTGTCGCTCTCCATGGCCTCTACACATGGCCACACCACCTCAGTGTATTTCTCCTAACACTTTCTGCCACATCCACATTCACACCACAACGCTCCTTCACTTCCTCATTTGTCAGTCTCGTAACACCACACCCTCCTCCCAAATAATTCATTTCCACTGCTCTCACTCTTGACTTGTGTCCTTCCAACAAGGTCGAAGCTTCACTTTCATATTTTAGAGCTGGTATCACAATACTGTCATGCAGCGACTTTTTAACTTCCATGGTCATTCCCTGTTCCCTATCACTGCTTTCAAAGAACCAGCAACCCTTATTCCTTGTTGTACCGTTTCAAACACTTTATCTACCAAATTTCCATCCTTACTTATCACACTACCCAAGTACTTAAATGCATTTACATTTTCCATTTCCGCATCATCCAACATCACTGTACATCCAGTGACTCCATTCTTCTCCGGGACCAATATTACTCTTCCCTACATTCACCCTTAGAATCCGTTTCTTACACACTCTTCCAAACTCAGTCACCAAGCCTTGCAGTTCTCCTTCGACTTCACTTAACAGTAAATTATCATCTGCACACAACAATATAGGGAGTTTCCATACGTTGCCCTCTCTCATTAATGTCGCTCCAACATCCACTGCGCTACCTTGCACCTCTTTCAAAACTCTATCCACATACAGAATGAACAACCATGGACACTTGGTGCATCCCTGTTTCAATCCAACATTCAAACAGAAAAATTCACCCAATTCACTATCAACATGCACTGTAGCTATAGTGCCCTCATACATACTCTTCACGGCATTCAACAACTTCACATTTACTCCTTATATTCTAAATACTTTCCACAATCCTTGTCTATCTATACTGTCATATGCTTTCTCCAGATCCATGAAGGCCGCATACTACTTCTTACCCTTCCCTAGAAATTTTTCTACTAAAGACCTAAGAATGAATATCTGATCTATGCAACTTCATCCGTTCCTAAAACCTGCCTGTTCTTCACCAACTAATTCCCTTGTTATTTCCCTATCTCTGTCAGTAAGTATCCTACCATACACTTCTTATTACACTGAGAAGACGAATGCCCCTATAATTAACACACACACACACACACACACACACACACACACACACAAAAATATGTATATATATATATATATATATATATTATATATATATATATATATATATATATATATAAGTTAGTTAGATAGATAGATAGATAGATTCCACAGAGGCACTGTATTGCACAGTTCACTTCCCTTACACGTGAAATACTGAGAACACCAGCTACTTCTAGTGGTTCAGAAATAGTGTTCGGGAATTGACGAATTTATGTGAAATAACTGAGAACACCAGCTAATGGAAGAAATTCATGCATATACAGAATGTGTAATGGTACAGTCAAAGAAACAACTATCTTTCCACTTCCGCTTCAAGAAAAATTACAACATTCGAAATACTGTACCCTGAAAACCCTATCTCCGCTGGTGCGTGTTTCAGATGTTTCGATTTTTTCGCTATGTATTCGTCAAACTTTGGAAAGATACTTGTCTGTACATTTTAGGGTAGATGACCCGTCTATCCCCCTTTACGGCATTACATGGTCGAAAAATTTCCAGTCACCTCATGGGGAGTCAACCTATGCAAGGCTGCCATTCAGACTGGTGCATTCTAATCACTGACGTTGGTAATATTTCTTCCCTGCTTATAAAATTCACTGTACTGCCAACCCTAAACATAAAACACAAACATTATACACAATATGTGCTACAGAATTTGATTTGCAGTGGGAGTGTGTAGACAAACGGGTGCTGCACATTTATCATCGAGAAATACAATAGCAATACATTCCGTGATGCTCCTGACTGTTCCACTTTAAGAAGGTGAGAAGTGACCCGTCTTCCCATCTCTCTTCCCTTCCTTCAGTAGCATCAAACTTCATACCAAGCCATCCTTCAGTCTCCTCTCCGGAATGAATATCATCATCATCATCATTATTTATGTGAATACGGTTTTATACAGTTCAAGGAAGACTACTCGAACTGAAAGGGTTGGATATTGCTTTCATATCACCTTCTCTAATAGTGTTCTGCTGCGTTAAATTGAACACTCTGGTAGTAGCAACCAATTTACAATACATAAATAAGTAAGTAAAGTCATCATATTCCTGCCATCACAAAGTATATATTTCCTTTAGTACACATGGAACCAAGCCATCATAATGCCTCCTCTCCTGAAAACATTAAAGCAAGTCAACATTAAGATGGTTTAGATTTGTCTTTTACCACCCAATACTGTTGCTTAGTCAATATTTACTTAGACTATTTGTGCCCTCCTCCCCCACCGAGACTCATAGTAAAGGGGTTCACCGCTCCACTAAGATCTTTTCCCCAAACTGAATAAAATCCATCGGTAGCAGTATAAATGGAAGTCATCTATGAAAGGGGCTTTTAGTAACTATTTCTAACATTTTCAGAACAAGACGACTTACTGTCTATCTATCTTTCTAACCAGACGCCTTAATCCTCCACAGTGTGGCCATAAACGAATCACCTCCATGTCACCCTTGACTCCATTATCAGGCAGCCCAACCTCCAACTCACCCCTTCCTCAGTCATACATCTTCCCGCCCCACCCCGCCACATCATCTTCGGTCTGTTCCTCTTGTTTTATTCAGAGAGTCTGTTCACAGAATTTTATAGAGCTGCCAAGAATGGGCCATCCAGCCTTCTGCAGTTTTCCTCCTTTCCTATATTCTTATATACCAATGTTTTACTCAATATTCTCCATCAATGATGTTACGAAGTCAGCTTCATCATCAGAATGCAGTGAAGTCAAATGTCCTCCTCTTACCACACAGTGTATAGTGGCTTCTGCATAAGTGGCTACTTGGTTATAAGGGACTCTGTGGACAGCCAGTTTCACTCCTCTGTAACGCAGCAGGAAGCGCAGAGGACGAGGAGTAGATGGGGAACTGGCGGAAGAAGACAGGTTTACTATAGTCGGCCTTGCGCCCGTAAGCGCCTGTGGTGTGGCTCGCACCTGTTTACAATGGTGCCACGTTTCCTCAACTTGCGATGTGAAACGGAAGCTATTTATGTACAAGGCATCACAAATTCGATAAATTCAGATGAATAAAACTTACACTTGTGTATTTTGATGGATGAATCAACAGTAATCTAATTATGCATAAAATATTTATACAGTAACACAGAAACATGGCATACATATTGTACAGTGTTGCTAAAAGAAATAGCAGTCACTTTTAATGTTTTTTAGCGTAGTTTTAGGGTGGTTAATAATATTACAGTTATGGATATAATAGAATGAGCCTGAAAAAAGAAGAAATATGCCAATATCCAAAGTAAAAGAAATAATTCATATAATTCTTGTGAGTGGCAGCACTGACAGATAGCTTCCCTACAGAGAGAGAGAGAGAGAGAGAGAGAGAGAGAGAGAGGCAGGAGAGGGGCATGCATTGAATGCATTGTCGGCATCACTAAATATAACAAAACCAAATTAACAAATGAAAGCACAATTATAAATAACTTATAAAAGAATCAAAAGTACTCAGGGTGGCTCACATTTCCCGCCATGTGGTAGGTGAATCCAGCCCCCCCTTCCCCTTCCCTCCCTTCTTAATCCCTCCTGGGTGTCTCAGGTCAAATCCCCCTTCACACTTCCCCTCCCCCCTGGACCACCACCCCAACAAACCCACATCCACACTCCCACCCACACCTACACCCACACCCCACTACGTCGGGGTGTATGAATCAGTAACGTAACAAACCTCTCAGCAGACAGTAACTTTGACACTCCATCTACTACTAAATATAACAAAATCAAATTAACAGATGAAAGCACAATTATAAATAACTTATAAAAGAATCAAAAGTACTCAGGGTGGCTCACATTTCCCGCCAGGAGAGAGAGAGAGAGAGAGAGAGAGAGAGAGATAACGGTATAGAAAACGTGGCAACACTGTACACAGGTGCGGACCACACCACAGCCGCAAACGTGCGCGAGTCCTACTATAGTGTTATACTCGTATAACTGATCCACCGCAGACCCGAACCTTTTCGGAGGGAGAGTGACACAAGAATTAACCCTTCCTCATTCTCCCTTAGTAAGGGGTGTCTGAAAGGAGAATGGAGCTTGTGAATGTCGATGCTTCATATATATATATATATATATATATATATATATACACCTTCAGAAAGTGCCTCTTTTGTGGGAAGCCATTAAGAGAAGCTTAAAAAGCTTCTACTTATTCATTACTTTCAGTAAAACAACCACGGAAGAACTGAAAAAAAAAAATCCATACTGGTCCCTTATTCTTTCACTCACGTATCCACAACACTAAGGGACAAAAAAATTAATATAAGCTCTTGAACATTACATCCTTTTTCTCAGTCTCCTTCTCTGACACTCAGTTTGTCCACATTAAATAACTAAATAATGCCTTTCATGTTGTTTGCTGCGTATTAGGCTAAACTGTCAGTTTCCCCTGACTTACAGTCCCCAATGTGAGCAAAAATGTTGAACTACTCTTAAACATATCTATGACATATGAGTAGCTATAGCTGTATTATTAAAACTTGCGGGGTGAAGGGTACGGAAAAGTCCTCACTGTACTATAATATTTTATGCAACTGGCAAAGGCAGAACTTGCATGACTTCTTGACATCATATATGACTGCATTATGTAATATGAAATGCGGGCTAATGCAGGGTTGGGGGCTTTAAGCAAGGCTGCCGTAGTCCAAGGCATTTACGGGCACATGACCAGGATACTGCCCTTCATTGAAAAGCCTTCAGTCAAATCTTGGAGACTAACCTATGCTAGGTTGTCACCCCGATTGTAAAGCTTTAACACACCACCTGGCACCTTAAAAATCAGAAACATCCCCTCACTGACTCTCATTTTCTTAGGGTATGCATACACCCTCTCCCGCTCATTTTTAACAAGTAGCTAAAACCCATTGCCATTACTTACCTTGGCTCGGCTGGCGTCCATTTTCGATTTGGAGCAAAACTCTATGATGGCCACGACCACTGACAGTGCCAGGCCTCCAGTCAGGATGTAGAAGATGCCTGCTATTTTGCTCAGAGTCAAGGTGCTGGTGTGGGTATACTGTGATAAAGAAAGGGCTTTCAGTTTTACACACACACACACACACACACACACACACACACACACACACACACACACAGAGAGCACCATGAAGCACAGAACAAGCACGTTCGTCAATCATGTGACCTGCACTTAGTCGTGAAACATCGAAAGTTGGGTAAAGAAATTGGAGTTGTGAGCAAAAGAAAGTGTGGGATGGATTGGAAGTTAGATGGGCAATAGGGCTGAGGAAGGAAAAGTATAGCCTGTGGAAATGGGTGTTGTAGAATTAGTGGTACTGCTGCAGTCAAATTAGATTTTAAAATATCCTCCAAAAATGAATGTTTGAGGGGTATGGAAATGTGCACAGTGAGCAAGGGAATGGGAATGATGATCTAGAAATTTGGTGGACAAAACATGCTTACAACATTAATTTTTCTTTAATTCTTCTCATTCTGTTTCCAGTAAGACCTGATGTAATAGTTTCTCTGACAGTGTTTAGCAGAGCACATGACAACTCTACACACATTACTGTAAGCGGGTATGACCCATAGTCTGTGCCAGTTTGGGATACTGGGAAGAATACTAACTGACTATCGGTTACGTGAGCGTATCAGGGAAGATATTTCTTGCAAAGTCACAGTCTTTTCTGGAATACAACCATGGGAATACTCGGTCACATAAGGGGAAAAAGTCGTCAACAACCACAACAACACCAAGGGAATCCTGGACACATTTAAACAAAAAATCACCACCACAAAATTAAACCTGAAGGGAGAACTTACCTGCCTAACAAATCTTCTCTATAACAACCATAACAACAACAACATAAACTATCTTTGTAACCTTGTCAGACGAACACTGATACAACCTTTCTGAGCCAGGCAGACGAAGTCGATGGTCATTATTTTTGTACAAAATGTATCTGTATATGTCTGTGTCGAAAACTCAAATCCCAGAAAGTATTGGCTGCAGAGGGAAAAGTTATTAATAAAAGTTGTTTAGAGTCACAACTTGAGTTCACATGTCACTCAGCCAGCACTGGAAGTCATCCATGTTAGATACACAATAGTCAAGCTTCCATCCTACAGTATTATTAGTCTACCTGGCTCACAGATGACGGGTAGTCTTGTCTTCACTGAAGTTCTTCGGTATGAAAAGTACCCTCAACTAAATAAAAGCCGCTGGTGGTGGGACGAAAATAACAATGTCCTTGCACTGAAGGGGTTGAGAGATGAAGCCAAACATGAAGATAGCAGGGATATAACATCAATACATATACTGTACACACCTATACATATACACACATACTTTTGTATATGAATATACTGTACATACAAACAATTGTGTGTATATATATATATATATATATATATATATATATATATATATATATATATATATATATATATATATATATATATATATACACGCGGGCGTTGTTGTATGCTGATGATTTGGTGCTGATTGCAGAGAACGAAAGGGAGGCGGAGGAAAGGTTTAGGAAGTGGAGATATGGTATGGGACACAAGGGTTTAAGGGTAAATGTAGATAAAACAAAAGTGATGATATCTAGGGTTGGTGGCGGTACTGTCAAAGACGAGGGAGAGTGGCCATGTGCAGTTTGCCACAAGGGCGTGGGAAGTAATTCCATCTTGTGCAATGTTTGTGATAAATGGGTGCATAAGAGATGTAGTGGTATCAGAGGTAGACTGCGAGATAATGCTGATTTTTACTTGTACGGCGTGTCGGGGAGAGCAGGTGGAGATTGTCAGACGTGAAAGGATTGAACTTGCTGGTGACTCTCTTGAGTGTGTGGAAGAGTTTTGTTATTAGAGGGACATGTTGTGTGCTGGAGGTGGCGCTGGAGCTAGCTCTGTTGCTAAGGTGAGAAGTGGTTGGAAGAAGTTCAGGGAGCTCTTGCCTCTCCTGACATTGAGAGGACTCTCCCTACGTGCTAAGGGGTCTTTGTACGCAGCATGTGTTAGGAGTGTAATGCTGTATGGTAGTGAGACCTGGGCAGTGAAGGAGGAAGATATTCGCCGGCTCAGACGTACAGAAATGACAATGATTAGGTGGATGTGCAGTGCGTCCCTGCGTCCGAGGCCTGGAGGGGCTGGGTTTACGATGGAAGAGTTGAGAGGTAGGATGGGACTGGAGTGTATTGGTGTTGTGATGAGGAGAGGTAGATTGAGATGGTTTGGACATGTGGAGAGGATGGGGGATGATAATTAGGTGAGGAAGGTGAGAAGTGTTAATACTGGGGGTGGGGTTATGAGGGGTAGACCGAGAAAGACATGTGACGAGGTCATTAAGTGTGACCTCAGGGTTAAGGGGCAGAACAGGGAGGCATGGAAAGCCGCCATTAGGTGACCAAGGCCGACACATGCAAGCATGTTGGAGTCTTTAAAAACGAAAACGAAAACGAAAACGAACCTGGTACATAAGACATTATACCGGTAGGGCAACTCTTGCACATGCTTGTAATGCGTTTAAGCCTAAAATCACCATTTTGACATTTCAAACAGAAAAGTTTTCAAGGGATACTACTACTACTACTACTACTATTAATTGTAATAACTGCCATACCACTACTATTATTACTGCAAACAGGGGGTTGCTAACCTGCGTATCTTTGCCACATTCCGAATTATCGAACCACCTTGTTTTTTAGTCTGAGTAGGTCTCCACTCTCCTTCAGGCTCAGTATTGCCAAATTGAGGCTTTCCCTGTGGACAGTAGGTAAAGGGGATGATTAGAACAGAATAGTAAGAGTGGGAATGAGAATGAAAGAAAAGGAGTGGCGTGGGTAGGGGATGGAGAATCTGGTAACTTGTGTGTGTGTGGGGGGGAGGGGGGACACATGCGTGCAACATAAAAAAATACTATATAGGATCCCACACCACAATAATTGTATTGTAAAAGGACAGAAATCTCCGCCTAGCTAAAGCAATTTATCGACAGCTCATCTTCATCCCACTACAACATCCTTATTACACACGTGTTTTGCTCTGAAAAACATAAGACCCGTTAGGCTTCATTCGGCTGTAGGCAAATACGCCATGACACCAGCGATACCCCCTCACCCAGCCCCAATTTCACGACCATAGTAAATTCGGCGCCTGTGCATGAGTGACATAGGTCTGGGGCATTCCATATGGGGCCTTAGGTAAGTCTGTCGCCTTAAGTACTTCTGTGTACCCAGGTCCAGGTTAAGTCCGATTTTTCATAATGTAGCAGGGGAGTGTTCATTTTACTCTTCATACCTATCCAGCCTAGGAGAGACTTTTCGAGCTAGAAGTGTCAGACACATCCCCCAATAACCAGTTCTGTATCAAAGATCATCCCCATGCAAGACTATAGCAAAATTATGTTCCTGAGCTGAACAGGTCACACAACATTCTAGCTATGACATTTTCTGTACTCACTTAAGCGGCGAGTGTGGAGGGGTGGCCACGCCGTACCCATTGGAGTTTAGGTTATGTCCAATCTTCATGGTGTCGCAGGGATGCCGTCCACTGATGTATTCGTTCTTAACATTCTCCAGCAGAAAGGCGTACTTGCCCTTCGACGTTCGTACCCGCTCGATGCCCTCCTCGTACGTGGATGTGAATACATGCTTACGGGACGACATGAACTCCCACATTCGACTGTACACACTTATCTTTGAACGCTGTAAAAAAGGGTGAAAAAAAAAAAACACCGGTATAATCGGACTCAAGAAGAAAAAATGGTCATGATACAGAGGGACTATAATAGTTTGGTAACAGCAAGAAAAATATTGAAATATAGAGTATTCATGAACGGTAAGGTGAAATCGTACGGTGATAGGTACAATAAAATATGCTGATCCCGTCACAGTGCATGGAGGAGAACAGATTCTTGCAGGAAGACTTATGAACTTTTATGGAACCGTAAACACTAATCTTGGAACGCTGAAATGCAATAAAATGGACTGGTAGCAGGAAGGATGCATAATCGGAGGTGTAAATCATAGTTGAAGTTAAGGAAATGAGACTTTGGGACGTATTGGGGAACGAAAAAGAGAAAACCAGCAAAATTTGGGGGGGGGGAGAGAGAGAGAAAGAGAGAGAAGGGGGAGGGATGAGGGAAGCAGAAATGGTAGAAGACATAAATAACATTAAATTGGGAGTGGGGATGATGCCATTTTTTAAATTTTTTTTTTTTTTTTTTTTGCCAACTCAGGTTGATTCATATGCCGTACATCAAAACGGTATATCACCTGTGCAAAAGCATTCTATAGATTAGTCGTCATTGTCTACGCCACCACCATCATCAAAATCACCACCACAGTAATCACCACCATATCCATCACCACCATACGCATCAGCACCAAAGCATCACCACCATCTAATCCATGTGTCCATCAATCCACCCTGAAGTGCTACTGGAACCTCTTTTTTCCCCTTCAATCCGATTCGATTTCATTTGTTAAAAAAGATCTCGTACCAAAGAGGTTGATGAAGGCTATGCTTAACCCTTCCTGTTCGAAATGTCCGGAAAAAAAAAAAATCTGGTAGCAGCAAGCAAAATGGAAAAGATGTCAATGGTTCTTTTGACTTGACCCTGATTTTTGTTTTGTTGCAGTATTTCACTTAACTCGGTGGCAGAATTATACAATATTGTGACTCCTTAACGTTTCCTCAGCACTTCTTCATGACTAGCATCATATTCTAGTGACATTCTCTGGTTAAAATTCAGTTTTGAAGGTGGAGAGAAGGCAGTTTTAGGGCAACTTTGAGTAGAGTGAATATTGAAAAAGACACCCCTTCAATCCGATGACATGCTGTTTACTGAATTCTGTGTAGGACAGTTCAAGGGACAACGAGCGGTTAAGACAATAATCAAGAGAACACAAATTATTACCAAAGTGGGTGGTAATGCAACCATTGTAAATTTTTAGATATCTGTAATTGCAATAATCAGAATATACTGTACATATATACAGAACCTAAACCTAAAAAATAAACGCAATGTACCACTCTGTGCATCACAGTGCAATCTTAAGTGTAACACTCGATGATCAATTTAGCACACTAACTCTCAATGTCTTTGTACTACAGTATATCCAATGTAATAGTGCTTTTATGTAAACCGCACTGTACTTATCTAGTGTCACGGGGCTTTTAAAAATAAATGCAAAATTAAATGATAATTCTCAATAATACTGAAGAGCAGGGACAATGACTGTCTTGCTAAATCAAGCAATGATTACTTTATATCGGCTCGCTTCACCGACTCTCTCAGAACGAGAATTTATAAACTTTCTCAACAGTACACAGCAGAGACTAATTACTCAATTGCTGTTTATTAGTACTGTTAGCCTCTGGAGAAAGTTACTTCATCCCTGACAATAAATAACTAATACTATTAATAATATCAGGTTCTTGCTGATGCGTAACTCCTAGAAGGCACAACGGATTTTAAGCTTAATACAACAAGACTGGCCTAAGTACCAGTTATGAATGGCAAAACGTTTATGCAAGCTAGGAGGTATAAGGAAAATAAGCTTAATTGTGGAGAAATGAAACACGAGTTTACATTACATTAGGCTCAAGAAAAAGAACTGTTAAATTTATTGATTACAAAGAAATAAATTTAATGTTACATCTCAAAATGAATTCAAATAAAGAGATCGTACTCACTCACTCACTCAAAAGCTAAATTCATATGCCTAAAAAAAAATAACATGCGGCACAGCCGGCCAGCATGTGAGGAAACAGCACACTTAACTAAACTCTTAAACCTAGGAAAATACGAAAAGGAAATACTAGTCAATGAGTGTAGTGTATCACTGAAGAAGGGTGGGAACCTGGAGAACTGTAGTTTAGTGGAGTCTGGGTGCTAGCTGACCTCTCACTCTCACTGCTGGAGCACAGAACCTCACTCCGTCACGACAGACACTTGACTAAACTCAAATACGATATATGGGTAATGGACAGGCCACCCGGAAGAAGGCGTGGCCAACGGTTGAGGCAAACAGGGGTGAACAATAAAGAAACAATAATATTGCTCGGTAGAGCACTTAATAACGTGCATTAGATCAGTCACTTTTGAAACAGTGACGAATGTTTTGAAAAGTATACCACCGAAATGGAGAGAGAAACGGTTAACTGAGTGATACACAGTGAGTTTTCCATTAATAGTTCGTGGTTTCTCACAAAAGGAAAATGTCGCGAATTTGATTCATGACATTACGCCCCTACAAAATGAATTTTTTCCGTATGGGAAAAAATTTGTGGATATATATATATATATATATATATGTACACATCCTAACTCAGTCACACAAGATTCACACTGTGGTGTGTGGGCTATCCTGCTACAGGAGAAAATCACTATCGCCAATGAGCGTAAAAACCTCGTATTTACGTAATAGAGGCAAGCTTGAGGGAAAAACTCCGTGACGACAATGAAAATCCTGTACTCAGGTCAAACTGAGCGAAAGTTCGCAACATTTACACTGACAACTAATTGTTGTGTAGTGTGGTGTATGTGATACACGGTGTAGGTGTGACAGTTGTAGTGTAACTGTACCTACATGTAAAATCACGTAATACAAATTTATAATAAATATTAATAATATGGCGATGACGAAGGCAGAGGAGGAGAGGCGGCAGCGTGCGGCAGATGATCAGCTGGCCCGCACAGCAAAACTGCTACACCCATCGCTGTACCTGCAAAATCAATTAAGGTGGAGCATCAAAAGTGTCAATGAGACAAAAATTCTTATTACATTACAATTACTCTCTCTGCCTAGCAATCAGTACATGCTACGAAAGGTACGCTCTAGCTGAATAATACGAGTGACAGCCTAAGCTTCGTACATTCGAGGTCGCCATTAATTTATTAGGTAGAATATTAACCAGGAAACGTAGTCCCTGGACACCGTTGTCTCGAGGACTCGTGTAGTTTACTGGTTAAACTTAACTCTACACTTACGATTAGTGTCGGCAAGTTGAGAATCCTTATGCAAACTTGGGCTCGTGTGTCCGCAGACTGCACATGGGTCCTCAACCGGTGCCTTAACCTAGTGCCTATATTAATATCAGGGAGCTGAGAATCCCTGTGCAAACTCGGGCTCGTGTGTACGCAGACACAGCCTCGAGTCGCCTCTGCGGGGTTCTCTCTTGAACTTCCCCCTTAACCTACAGTACTTATATTAATATCGGGGGAGCTGAGAATCCTTGTGCAAACTCGGGCTCGTGTGTCCACAGACACAGCCTCGAGTCGCCTCTGCGGGGTTCTCTCTCGAACTTCCCCCTTAACCTACAATACTTATATTAATATCGGGGAGCTGAAAATCCTTGTGCAAACTCGGGCTCATGTGTCCGCAGACACAGCCTCGAGTCGCCTCTGCGGGGTTCTCTCTCGAACTTCCCCGTTAACCTACGATACATAATATGTATGTACAGGCCCTGGACATACTGTGTCCTGTGGGGCCAATGGGCGAGACATCAGGTCTGCACCCACTTCACCACTACCCTGTCTCTCAACTGACTCAGAGATTACGGGTGTGGTTACAAACGGCACAGGAAGGACTTGTTCCTGACTGGTGTTACATGGACACATATTGGAGGAACACACAAAACTATCTATGTCTCGTCCCATCCCTGGCCAGAAAAAGTCAGCTCGGATACGGCCCTGGGTCTTCCTTTTGCCCAGGTGACCTCCTGACGCTGAACAATGACCCCATTCTAACACTGCTTGGCGGTACTTGGCGGGAACGACAAACCGCAGTCGAACCTCGCCCTCGGGTGCTTGTGACTCACGGTAGAGTCGTCCTTGTTTATGAAGGAACTGGCTCGACCTCCCCATAAATACTTAATCACTCAACCCTTTTGTTTCTTTCGCACAACAGCAAGTGTTGGGTCAGAATGTTGTTCTTGAACAACAAGTTGGCTACACATCAGATCTTGCGGCAATTCAATGGTCACTGGGGTGACACAGTCTGGAGCCTCAGCCATGGCTCGCGTTACTGCAGCTGAAGTCTGAGTAGCGTCATCATCGGTGCAACTATCCTTGACACCGGAAATATTGCCTACAATTAGGTCAAATAAAGGTTCTGGCATGACAACTGCGAGTGTCGTACCAGTATAAAATGGAGATGCCACCTGGATACATGCCTCAGGGAACAATCTCACTGATCCATCAATAAGGTTTGCATGGATCTGTCGACCTGTGTACTGCTCAGGCCGAACTAGACTCTGCTTGACAGAGCAACCTGAGGATCCATTATCTCTCAGGACCTTCACAGGGATGCCTCCCACAAACCCTGGCTGAACAAGGAAGGTACTGTCACCTGTGGGAGGGCCTGTGGAGGAAGCAGCTAGCCACTCATGAGCCTGCTGAATAACTGATGCGGCAAACATGGTGCTTTGAGACTTAGAAACTTGAGGGGTCGTACCCACTGCCTGTGGAGATGGAACATTGGCCATCTGTGGAGGGGGGTTCACTGTCACTGTGGGACTAGTTAACTTTGAGGGAGTACCCATACTGGTAGGGACGTGACCACCGTGCTGCTGCTGAGGAATGAAGGCTGCGTTCGCTTCCTGCCTCTTTTGAGCTGGTGGTGAAAAAGTTTGTCCCGACGGTCGGTTGTGTGGCTGATACCGCTGCTGGTTAGGGTACTTGTACCTCTTCCACTCAGGTTTCTGAGTGTTTTGCCCCTGGTCCTTTCTCTGCGGTTTTGGACCTTGGCCATTATTCTGAGAATGGCCTTGTTGCTGGGGTTCAGTCTGAGACGGTTTCCCAGATTAATCAGGTTTTCTGTTCCAGGTATGCAGCTTGTGAGTTTGATACCTGTATGCAGTGAAATATGCGTCAGCCTTTTCTACCATTTGGCTGGCATCTTTCACCTGGCAGATCTTAAGCTGTGCTATGAGCTCAGCAGGCCACGACCTCTCTAGCTGTGTACGCAGCATAAGGTCAATTATCCCCTCATGCGTGGAAGGAGTTTCATCTTTCTCCATCCACTCACCTAAGTAAGCAGTGAGACGGTCGAGGAACTGGACAGCTGTCTCCTTGTCTTGGAGACTAGCTCGCATGAACTGAACTTTGGCGTCATCTACTGTGAGACCATACGCCTTAATGAGTGCAGCTTTCATCATCTCATACGTGAGATTGTCTCCACGAATTCTGTGGAGAATATCGAGGGCAGGGCCCTCAAATAAACTAAGAAATTGGAGCCGCTTAGCTGCCTCATCCAGTTGATACATGTCTGCCATGTCCTCAAAACGAGCTATGTATGGCTCGAGTCGCTCGCCTACCTTGTATAAAGGAAGTTTGATACGTGGGGTCGCCAGGACATGTGCAGGGAGAACACTCGTGGAGCTTGGACCAACTGCACCAGTTGTGTCTGAAGCCAAGGAATCTCGTTTGAGCTTCAGCATTTCATATTCGTGTTTTTCACGTGCTTCTCAGTCGGCACATTCGTGCTCTCGTTCTCTGTCTCGTTGTTCACGCTCGTATTCGCGTTGTTCTCGCTCTTGTACTAGCTCGAGTTCGCGTTGTTTTTGCTCGTGTTCGTGCAGTTTCTGCTTGTGTTCGCGCTCCTTTTCGCGTTCCTCACGCTGTTCTCGCTCGTATTTGCACTGAATCTTACACTCTTCACGGGCTTCGTTCTCGCGCTGCTGCTCCTGATTATGCCGTGAGAGTATGTACTCTTTAATATCCTGGGGCTCGGTAAGCCCCATGTCATGGTAGCCATGACGCTAATTTACTAAACAAGCCGAAACTGAGCACTGACTGCTGCTTCGCAACGAATGCTAACAAACACAAGTAAAGAATACAGACACAAGCTAGTGGTGACCAGTCTTATCTAGTTAACTGGAAAAGAATAAAGCAAAAATGCAAATGACTGGGAAGACTCAATAATTAACGCAATGGGTACGGCGACTTCCCAGGAGCGAATAAAATCGTCCGGCGTTACCTAGAATAAAGTACTAAATAGAGTTAAGTACTCTGTGGATTAAAGCAAAAATTCCCTTGCTAAACTAACGGTAAACACCAGTAAGCTTGTGCCTTTCAACTTTAATGATAAATACCTAAATATGAACGAGTGAGTATTATCTCGTGAATAGCTTTAGAGCTAGGAGTTAATATCCTGGAATGAGGTCGCCAATTGTCATGGGGTTTTTAAAAATAAATGCAAAATTAAATGATAATTCTCAATAATACTGAAGACCAGGGACAATGACTGTCTTGCTAAAACAAGCAATGATTACTTTATATCGGCTCGCTTCACCGACTCTCTCAGAACGAGAATTTATAAACTTTCTCAACAGTATACAGCAGAGACTAATTACTCAATTGCTGTTTATTAGTACTGTTAGCCTCTGGAGAAAGTTACTTCACCCCTGACAATAAATAACTAATACTATTAATAATATCAGGTTCTTGCTGATGCGTAACTCCTAGAAGGCACAACGGATTTTAAGCTTAATACAACAAGACTGGCCTAAGTACCAGTTATGAATGGCAAAACGTTTATGCAAGCTAGGAGCTATAAGGGAAATAAGCTTAATTGTGGAGAAATGAAACACGAGTTTACATTACATTAAGCTCATGAAAAAGATCTGTTTTTATTGATTACAAAGAAATAAATTTAAAGTTACATCTCAAAATGAATTCAAATAAAGAGATCGTACTCACTCACTCTCCCAAAAGCTAAATTCCTACGCCTAGAAAAAAACAACATCCGGCACAGCCGGCCAGCATGTGAGGAAACAGCACACTTAACTAAACTCTTAAACCTAGGAAAATACGAAAAGGAAATACTGGTCAATGAGTGTAGTGTATCACCGAAGAAGGGTGGGAGCCTGGAGAACTGTAGTTTAATGGAGTCTGGGTGCTAGCTGACCTCTCACTCTCTCACTGCTGGAGCACAGAACCTCACTCCGTCACGACAGACACTTGACTAAATTCAAATACGATATATGGGTAATGGACAGGCCACCTGGAATTATTAATATCATTGATTGAAAATAATTACAATCTGGCGGCGCAACTGCCAGGGTCATATGCCGCCGGATGACAAAGTAGAAGGCACTGCAAAATAAAAAGTGTCTATTCAAAATAAAGTTAATATCTGTTAGTAGGAATAAAACACTAAAAATAATAAAAGAATAATTTATAAAATAATTACTTATAAAAGTGGAAGGAGGCCCGCCTCCTGAACAAAACTAAAAACATCAGTAAACTCGTTAGAGGCCCCACCAAGCATCGAGGATAAACAGTAGGCACCATCTGCTCCCCCATGCCTATGAAGGAACCTCTGACGCAGGCCCCCCAGACTTGGACACTCGACCAGCAAGTGACGGACAGTAAGGGGAACGAGGCAGTCATCACAGTACGGTTGAGTTTCACCACACATGAGGAACCCATGTGTAAGCCGAGAATGCCCAATGCGAAGCCTAGCAACAGCCACCTCCAGTTGCCGAGACATAGAGGGAAGAACCCTTGGCACAACCACTCTCTGAAAGATTTCTTTTAGTTTATTTTGAGACACACCATCCCAGTGTCACTGCCAACACATACGAATTGCATACCGCAAGTAAGGTGTTACATCAGAAACAGGTAGTGAGTAGTCAGCTGGGGACTGTTGAGAAGACGCAGCTTTAGCTAAAGTATCTGCCCTCTCATTGCCCACCACACCAACATGTGCAGGAACCCAACAGAAGTCTACACGGCGGCCACGGCGGCCAAGAAGAAAAAGCCACTCTAAAATTGATAAAACCAATGGATGGGATGCATTAAAAGACTCCAGTGCAGACAAAGCACTACGTGAGTCACTATAAATCACAAAAACGGATTGGCGGAGAGTAAAAATGATTTTAAGAGCATACAAAATTGCAGTCAGTTCTGCTGTATACACTGAAGTAACGCCAGGAAGGCTACCGCCCCTACTAAAGGAAGGGAAGACAACACCAAATCCTACTCCAGAATCAGTCTTAGACCCGTCAGTATAGACGGGGACAGAACCCTCATGAATGGAGGCATGTTCTAAAAGAGAGAGAGGGACACCTGAGAGGGAAGCGAGCCCTTTTTTTCAACAACGGACCTACAGAATGTCACGCGAGGGAGTAGCCAAGGACCCACCCTTGGGATCCGATGTGGACAAATTGCCAGTCTCGGGAGAGAGAGGGCTAGCACAACAGACCGGACCCTGTAACCAAATGGCTTTGGGAAATTGGGACGGGTCTCAAAAACAGAAGATCGGGAATCCTGTGAGACAATGGCACAAGAAATTGAGTCTGGAATGCGGTGAAGACGATACCAACACCTCATCATTAGCAACTGGCGCCGCAAGTCCAAGGGGAGTACACCAGCATCTACCAACAAACTTGGAATTGGGGATGATCTGAATGCCCCGGTTGCCAGACGAACACCAGCATGATGCACAGAATTTAACAACCGGAGGCGGGCATCTGTTGCAAAGGAGTAGATCTCACACCCATATTCAACTTTAGGAAGAATAAGAGACCTATGCAAGAGGAGAGGCCACCCGGAAGAAGGCGTGGCCAACGGTTGAGGCAAGCAGGGGCGAACAATAAAGAAACAATAAAATCACTCAGTAAAGCACTTAATGACGTGCATTAGATCGGTCACTTTTGAAACAGTGACGAATGTTTTGAAAAGTATACCACCGAAATGGAGAGAGAAACGGTTAACTGAGCGATACACAGTGAGTTTTCCACTAATAGTTTGTGGTTTCTCACAAGAGGCAAATGTCGCGAATTTGATTCGTGACATCTAGTAGGTATCAGTATCTAAGCATCACACATTTACCATACGGTATGTATTTAGCTGTCACCATATCTATGCACCACACACTTTTACCTAATGTATCTTTCTTACTTATCACAATATTTCCTTAACTGTTCACCAAATAAACCACACAGTGTTAATGAACATCTAGGGCAGTGGTTTCCAACCTTTGGGGCGTGCCCCCCTAGGGGGGCATGAAGGGCTGCCTGGGGAGGCGCGAAGGCTTGATAAAGAGGTAATTATATTTGAAAACTATGAATTATGATGGAATTCAGTAATTTCTAAATATGGAGAAAATATTTCAGATATGAATAAGAAATCTAGTTATCTGAATATAAAAACCATTTCAAAGATTAAGAATCTATGATATTTATTGACATGTGCCAAATACGCCAGTAAAATACAGTATATGAGGAAGGCCGGCGCAAGGAACGTGTCATTCAGTGAGGGGGGGGGGGCGAGAAGTAGAAAAGGTTGGAAACCACTGATCTAGGGGAACATGAGTGAAGTACCGAAGCAAAAACAAGAGGAGACCGACTTTACAAATGGCTGCCCTAACTTGTTAGTAGTTCCTGCCCATCTGCATTACTACCCTGGTCATCTTACTCCACACTACCGAACTGCCTTGTACACAACTCCACACACTTTCCCCTTCAAACACAAACTTATAATTAACACCCAGCATAAGCCACGATCGTAACTCCACACAGCAGCTAGAGAAAGTATAATGAATTCCACCAATCACAATTTAGTACCAGTACATGAACTGAACGAGGAATATACAGGTTTTCCAGAACTCAAGTCTACTGTATACCCAAGAATGTACCATACTAAATTACATTTAAAATCCACTGATTATGATTCTGTGTTCATATAATCATGTAACCTACAAGAAATAAGTGAATTACACCAAGTACTTTAGGCTATAAGCCAGGGAGTAGACTGTAGCACCAGTCGAACAGGGCAGTACTCCCAAGGTGGATGGAAAACAGATGTCAGAGAGATCTGGAGCTCCCCTTTTCATCAGCCCTCAGGACTTGATTCTGACCATTCCCCTCTGCTGAACTTTTTCACTGTTTCAGTAACACAGAGAGTAGGCCAGGATGCTCTCCAATGCAAGTTCCTTTAACTGTCATTAAATTACATACTAAACTTCCTATTCAAAATTTTGTTAGAAATGGCATCTCAACACCAAACCCCGAAGTGCCTAGGGTGGGAGGACCATAATAGCCCCCATCATCCAGCCCTCACATGGTGACGGCCAAACGAGACGCCCGAAACCATTTGTCTGACTCACTTTTTTCATTTCTGCAACATTCATGGCCTTTCCTCTAACTTTTTCTCTGTTAACACCACCTCCCCTCCTCTAAACCTCACCTTCTCTTCCTCACAGAC
Organism: Coenobita brevimanus; assembly: GCF_032717465.1. Taxonomy (NCBI): domain Eukaryota; kingdom Metazoa; phylum Arthropoda; class Malacostraca; order Decapoda; family Coenobitidae; genus Coenobita; species Coenobita brevimanus. The sequence goes on from NC_136954.1 coordinate 36,847,794, forward strand.
AATCAACTGTCTGAGACAACTAATAAACCCTTCTCTGTATCCTCCTCCTTTCTCTATACTCATTTCAAAGCCAAAGGTGGCTGTTGTTTATATGTATGCAACAACATATCTTGCTCTTGAGTTCCTGAACTTGAAACTTTTGAATTATCTACAGTACTCTCTGGTTTCTGCTATCCTCTCACGCTCTGACTAAATATATGTGCGCTGATTACTTATCCCCTAATTTTATGATGAAAAATTCTTCGACTCTTACTTCTGTGATGGAACAAATGCTATTAATTTCTTCTTTCTCTGAAATCTCCATTCTAGGTGATTTCAATGTTTACCATCATCTTTGGTTCTCCTCTCCTTTCACTGATCCACCTGGTGAACAAGCCTACATCTTTTCTACTTTTAGTGACCTAGAGAAGCTTGTACAGCATCCTACCCATATCTCTGACTGCCTTGGAGAGAGTTCCAACATACCTGACCTCTCTCTTACACTGTTAAATTTTCTCTCCGTTGGGCTCTTCCAATCACGGCCTTATCACCTTAACCTGTCCTATCGCTCAAGGCTTGTGGACCCTCCCAAAAAGTGGCAGCTATGGCACTTTGGAGCTGCGGACCGAAAGGCCCTCAGGAAGTACTTCTATGATTTTCCCCGAAATGATTATTGCTTCCGTGGCTGGGAGCCATCTGAGGGTGTTTCATGTATTAAAGAGTTTGTTCCCTTGGGCATAGTAGCATACACTCTTATCCTGTGACTAACGAAAAAAAAAAAAAAAAAAAAAAAAAAAAAACTTGGTTTAACCACACTTGTTCTAGTAGAGACGGCTGCGTGGGAGCATCGCAGCACACAAGCACACTCACTCGCTGTGGCCATACGGAAAACACTGACCATTTATTGAAAACATGCAACCATAGTTCCTTATGTTAATCCATTCAGCACTATACAATATCACTGAAACATATATATATATATATATATATATATATATACATGTATGTGATGCATGTCACGACTTATAAAGAATTATTTCTATGCTATACAAAGGGTTAATAGTGACAGCCGAGGTATGGTAGTGGCGTAACGTCTGTTTCTTAAACGTGTACTCTGTTTATGCGCAGACGACAATCTTCATCACCAACACCATCTACATTCATTACACACCACTATCAGGCTCTGAGGTTCCATTAAGGATTTATGACCCTTATAGGGCTTTCCTATCATCGTGTGTATGGTCACTCCAGACGACCCTGATTCAGCTCTGTCCAGACTATAACGGCTGATGACGTCACAACAATGCTATCCACAATCCCTGAATGACCAGCAAAGCATTACAATTAACCAAGTGATAGTACACAGTAATTTGGTGCTTGTGGCATGACACTGTTACCATGACTCTGGGATTGGGAGAGACTTCAGACCACTTCAGAATTAAAGCCTCTTTGCTGAATATTATCGCCTAGAAGTAATCAGAATACAATGGAACATACCTCACCGGACTGAAAGAACTAAACCAACTGGGATTCATACACCAACCAGAAAACACACACACACACACACACACACACACACATACACACACACACACACACACACACACACACACACACACAGAGTACCAAAACCCGATTCAATAAAAAAAAGGAATCTTGAACTCATTTGTAAAACTTAATCCTTTTCTTTATGTACCATCAATCAACTACTCAGTTAAAATACATGAAAAAAAAAAAAAAAAAAAAAAATTGGCGCACCTCGAAAAACTCCATGGAAGATCCCCCTTGCAGCGTGCCATACTCCACCTCAGTCTGACTGGCCAAATTGTCCACAGAGTTGATGGGGGTGACCAGCCTCTCGACAGTGAGGAAGGCAGCCAGGCTGGCAGTGTACGAGGAGATGATGATTAGCGTGAAGAACCACCACGCACTTCCCACGAGACGACCCGGCAGCGATCTGCAAGGTGAGTAGGGGTGGAGGTAATATTTTGTGACAGTACAAGGTGTGGAGAGAGTTGTGAGGGAAAGAAAGTGTGAAAAAGGTGTATGGATGATGAGAATTTCGAGGATTAGCGTAAAGAACCACCAAGAACTTCCCATGACACAGCCCGACAACAATATGGAAGGACAGGAGTGGTGGATGTACTCTTCTGTGAGGGCAAGAGTACAGTACATTTACTCTGAGACCGGAACAGAACGTATTCAGATGCAAACTGTCCGATCGAGTAGGTCAGAATAAACCTGTAAGTATTACGTCTCGTTTCATAGGCCATGTTCTACGTAAACTGTTTCTTACTGCCACACGCAATGTAGCTGCCACTAAAAAAAGGGCTGGTCAAAAAAGGAACCAGTGAAATTAACTTTTCTTTGTTCATTTTTTTATGTCAACCTACATAATCGGACATTCTGCGCCAAAAAAAAAGTACATTATGGCCTCTGTGTTATGTACTGTACCCTAAGAGGTGTGAAGGGAATCTATGAGGGAAAGAAAGTGTGTTGAAGAAGAGTATGGGTGTTGATGACGTTGATAATGACGATGATGATAATGACTGGCGTAACGAACCACCACGCACTCCCCACGAGACGGCCCAACAGCAATCTGGATGGTGAGCAGTGGTGGAAATTATATGCTGTAAGGGAGACAGTTAGTGTGGTTGAGACGATGTCAAAATGGTCACCTAAGACAGGGATCTGGATGGTGAGCAGTGGTGGAAATTATATGCTGTAAGGGAGACAGTTAGTGTGGGTGGGACGGTGTCAAAGTGGTCACCTAAGACAGAGATCGTCTTCTATATTACATTCTTTCCATCTACAGACGATTTTATTCAACTTAGGAGAGATTTTTTCGAAGAGAAGAGGTAAGATACGAGACTAACACTTCATTAACCTCTTTACCGCAAGAACTCCTGCCTAACCCTTTAACCGCTGGTATTGTTTTGGTCTGACTGTCCTCTCCTGCGGGGGTTTCAGCCAAATGTAAACAAATCTTTAAACCTTAATAACTCTGCACAGAATAAAGCTAGAGAAAAAAAATAAGGTACCATTAGAAAGTAATAACCTTCAGCTTTCCATTGATGTAGGTTTCATGACTTTGTTGACTTTCACAGGACGGGGAGAGCCGTTAGAAGTGAGGGGTGTGAAATAACTATTTTACGCCCCACACACCAGTACCAAATGCCAACCACTCTCTCATAATAGTAATATAAACATATATGAACACTGTACATACGATAAACACCCACTCTGTGTTCACTGAGGTAGGCAAAAGGCACTTCCCTGCGGCTGTGCCCGCTCTTCACTGCGGCTGCGCCTCATTTCACTGTGGCGGCACCCGCTCACTGACGTTTCATGTGATCTTTTCGTTATTTCTAACTTCTATTATTATTTTACATATAATCTGGGCAATATACATTATATTTACAATGCACTTATTACTATATTGCGTCACTGTCGCATCACAGAATTACACAAGTGCCGCAGAATTACACAAGTGCCGCAGATTCTCTTATTACAATATCACTTATTATACTGGCCAATATTTACATTTTTTTCTAGGTAAAATATCCCTTATTACTACATTATCCATTATACAATTAGTGGCAAAGCACGTCACTGTCGCATCACTATATATCACTGTCACTTTCAGTATTTACTCAGAGAGTGGTACTCGGCAAAGCACGGAGTTACTCATAGAGCGACTTGGCATTCCAGGCACTGGTGTGTGCTCATTTTTCTCGTCCTAGGCCTCCGTGTGGTGTTATGACATACTCTGCAGCGGCCCTGTGACAACCTGCCACCTGCTGTAAGAGGCAATTTCACAAGCTGGTGCCGGCTCATGTAATTGCGGCACTCAAGACGGTCAGGTTGTGTGTCAGAGTGTCCCCTCGGGATCAATGCCGTCACCTGACCAAATCGTGCAAGTAGCTGCTGCACGACAGTCTTGGAAAACTGTCTCAGTGATGGTTGCCTTATGCCCCCGACTTGTGTCTTGTAGAGAATGAAGGCGTTGAGCATGCACATATCGAGCATGTGCAGGCAAGCCTTCCTGTACCATCGGGTGTTTCTCCTGAGACAGTCGATTTCGCCAATCATCATATCAGACTTATCAACAAGTCTCATATTGACATTGTAATCAATGACGGCATCAGGCTTCATGATTGGCTCTCCCGTCCTGTAGCTGACCTTCCCAGTTCTCTGCAATTTCCCCTTGTGGATGGTGCTGATCATATTCACGACCTTCTTGTCATGCCACCTGATCGCCAGAAGCTTGTCTGACTTCTTCAGGTGAACATCTCCCTTGGATGATGATGATGCTTCGGGGAAACTTGGCCACTCTTTCCTATAGCTCCGTACAGTGCCAACAGTGCCAATGCCGTGTTCAGCAAGGTATTTGGAGAGTCTCGGTGCTGTGTAGTAATTGTCTGTGTACAGCACCTGATTACCACCAAAATACCTCTCCATCAGCACTTTTACAACGGAGCCAGAGAAGTCATGGGGGTCTTTCCTGTTCACGTCCATTGTACTAGCCGAGTAGATGACAAAATCCAGGATATACCCCGTCTCACAGTCACACAGCACAAAGAACTTTATCCCAAAGCGGTGGCGTTTGCTAGGGATGTACTGCATGAATTTGAGACGTCCTCTGAACAATACCAGGGATTCGTCTATGACGACTTTCTGCATAGGCCGGAAAAATCGCATAAATCGATCCCTAATCCTGTTGAGAAAATCCCTCCCTTTCCACAAAGGGTCAGTTTGGGACAGGTTTGCATTGTCAGCGAAGTGCAGGTATCCAAGCAGCTGTCGGAACCGATCCCGTGACATATACTTCCCGAATATTGGGATAGTAGTAATGTCATCCACGAGCCAGTACTCCTCCAACTCATGTCTCTTTATATGGGGCATCAGAAACATTAGTGCAAAAAAAACATACAGCTCTCTGATTCCGACAGGCAACCACAACACTTGCTTTGGTGAGCCAATAGGTCCCAGCCCTTCTGCTGCACATTGAGCTGCATACCTATTGGTCTCATCGCTGACATGCTGCACGATTTCATCATCCATGAAGGCCAGGAAGTAGTCAACAAAGTCATCTCCTGCGTTGCATGGAAAGGCAGGCTGTATTCCAGCATTTGTCATATCAAACGGCGGATTGTGTGGCTGAAAATCTGCACCATCAGACCAAACAAATGCATCCACTTTCCCTGTGCATGGTTCAGTGGCAGTGGCAGGTTGCATTGCACTCGTTTCCCCGTGAGAAGGAGCTGAGGTGGAGGCAATGGGTGAGGCATGAGGTGAGGCAGGAGGTAAGGCAGGAGGTGAGCGGGAGGGGGGTGAGGCAGGAGGCAACGGGGAGGGGGGTGAGGCAGGAGGCAACGGGGAGGGGGGTGAGTGCGGGGGCGGTGAGTGGGGGGGTGGCGAGGGTGAGGGAGCTGAGCGGGGGGCAGGTGGGGGGGTTTCTGACCTGGTGCGTGGTGAAACTTGACCCTTTCTACCCCGCTTATCACCTCTCTTATCTCCTCGCTTATCGCCCAGCTTTGCCCTCCAACTGCCACGCATCCCCTTTGTTCTAGGCCTGCCTGCCCTGCCTGCACGGGCTGCACGGCCTGCCTTCCCTCGCTTTGCAGGCTCTGGGAATTCGTACTCCTCAGATGATGTAGACTGAGGAGAGGGCACGGCAGATGATGATGATGATGATGTGAGGGCAATAGGGCTAGGGGAACGGGAAATTGATGGGAAATGCTTACTAGGGCCTGGTGTGGGAGACGTAAGCCTGCGCTTCACTCCCTTCCCACGTGCAATACCAGATTTGCCCATAGGAGCCTTCCCTTTCCCAGAGTAAGTTGGGGGTGGTGGGGGGGAAACAACACGATCACTTTCATCACTGTCACTATCAATGGAAAATGGTTCACCACCAATCACTGCCAAATCGTCACTGCTTGCTGTGAGTGTGTCACTTTCACTGCCACAATCAAGAGTAGTACTTACTGTTTTGTCCAGCTCAGTTCTAATTTCAGGAGTGCTCAACCCCTTCTGCCTCGCTGTCGGCAGTT